>NC_085857.1:44661444-44766444 GCF_034702125.1 Engraulis encrasicolus | reverse complement strand
CTGGCAACTGGTTGCCCATGCCCCCTCCCCTCCCTTACTTAGGAGGGCCTTTAAGATCACGGAAATACTGCAATGGAGACAAAAGGTTGTCAAGTGGGGCTAGGGGGGTGGGGGGGTTTTATAGGTGATAAGAGAATTGGCTGCCCCTGTCCCAGTCCCCACCCCGTCCCATGTCGTGTTTTCAATTCACAAGACACAGTTCACCGCCAGCACAACTCAGAGAATACCCCTTGGTGTTACAATCCCAGAGCAAGGGTAACAAGTACAAGTACATTTTCTCCTAGGCATGATATGCGTTGGACCAATACTGCATTACGAACAGTGGATGCAGACAAAAAACTAAGTCATTTGTGGTAGGATTTCTGCCATCTATAGTGCCGGATATTGCCCTTTTCATCCAGGGACATCTTGGCTGGTAGATATGGTAGATAACAACATAGTTAATATTTCAGAATTTATGTTTCCTTCATGTGAGCCACCATTGTTGTCCCTTGCTTCTCCGCTATGTCATATCACATGAAAATCCTGCTCTGCGATCCTAAATGGCTCAGTAATGTTTCACTCCTTTGAGGTAACACACAGACAATAGGGAATATCTCTCTCTCTCTCACACACACACACACACACACACACACACACACACACACACACACACACACACACACACACACACACACACACACACACACACACACACACACACACACACACACTTACCTGAGAGTCTCTAGTTTACAGCTGGATTCATTCAGTCTGCCTGAGAGTTCCCTGACACCTGAGTCTCCTGGGTGATTGTAGGTAAGATCAAGCTCCTTTAGGTAGGAGGGGTTTGATTTGAGGGCAGACGCCAGGAAAGAACAACCCTTCGATGAGATCTGACAAACAGACAATCTGAAACAAGAGATCAAGCCTCCTAATTAGTAGGAAAAGGGTCATGTCAATGATGGCAATGCATCAAGAGTACACAAGGTATTCTGAGAAAAGTCATTGGGGTCACAGGTTCAAATCCCATCATTAACAGGTGAATAATCGAAATGTGATAGGTGGGTAGTGGTGGTGAATAACCAGGGGAAGAATATCCATCCATCCATCCATCCATCCATCCATAACCAGGCGAATAACCAGTGCTCTCCTCCATTATCTACTGTGACTGAAGAACCCTGAGCATGGCAGCCACTCATCACACTACTCCCCTGCTCCGCCTGTCACATTGTCCCCCTTTTTACAAGTGTGATGTGCTGAGTGGGAAATTGCCAAATTGTTATTTAGCTGCTCATATCATGGACCAGCTAGTTTGGCCCTCTATGAGAAGTAAAATGTCTTTATACCTCATAATGTATTGCTGTATTTCTTTTCCTCAAAGGAAAGGTGACGATGTTCACTTGTATCTTGTTTTCATGTGTTTAAATGTAAGGCTATAAATGGAACGCTTTGAATGACAAACAGTTGTATGTGCCAATTTACTGTGACATGTCACTGGCGTTACTGGGATGTGTGAGTTATAGACGGGGAGGAACGGTAGCTTACCATGCACCCCCCCCCCCCCCACCCCCCCCCCCCGCCCCCCCCACAACAAAACGCCATATGACTTTTTTTAATCTTCAAGATGTCCTGAATAAGAATTTGAGTGGTAACAGTAATATAACTCACTCCCACTATACTTTTTCACATCATATTGTACATGACCCCAGAATGCTCAATGCATTCTAGTAGTACACTGCCAAGGCCTCTAGAGCCATGATGCAGTTGGTTATAATAGCTTATGATATACCATATGAAAGCTTGGAGTCTGTAGTATACATATATTATATGTTATTTGGTGTACCTTTTGCATAGCAACAGTTGCTAGGCAAAGCATCTTCCTTAGCAACCACCATCAGTGATACAGTTCCTCTGCGATTACATTGTGCTATGATGTCTGGATCTAGACCACTTTTCCAAGGTTCAACATGACTTGTTTGAACCTCCAAGAGTGAGTGAGTGAGTGGGAGAGAGAGAGAAAGAGAGAGAGAGAGCATTTGATGTCATACTTGTTTTGCTGCTATCATTATTACCTGTACTTTGCAATGATTAATGATTTGGCATTACTGTACTACACTCGTGTGTGTGTGTGTGTGTGTGTGTGTGTGTGTGTGTGTGTGTGTGTGTGTGTGTGTGTGTGTGTGTGTGTGTGAGAGAGAGAGTGTGTGTGTGTGTGAGTGAGTGAGTGAGTGAGTGGGAGAGAGAGAGAGAGAGAGAGAGAGAGAGAGAGAGAGAGAGAGAGAGAGAGAGAGAGAGAGAGAGAGAGAGAGAGAGAGAGAGAGAGAGAGAGAAGGGAGTACAATGATAGTCTTTTGATCTAAGAATCTGCATCACCCTCCAATGTTACATGACCTAAGGAATGAGTCATTCTAATCAACAGATAAAGGAATGGAGGGCCCATGCAAGACTTCAATTTAGAACACACACACACACACACACACACACACACTCACACACTAGGGCCGTCAAAAGTAATCGATGCGGCAAAGGATCGCGATCCAGGGCATTGACGATCCAGCATCGATTCGGCCACAAGCCGGATCGATTCGGTGTATTAATACATTTAAAATAATCATACCCGCGCCTCCCATTTTGCGTCTCCTCCCTCCCTGTCTTTTCTTTCCATTTCGGTTGCGCGTGCATCACTACATCCAAAGGGTTGGTGCTGCCCACTCTCTCTCTCTCTTTCCACATGAATTTCATCAACCTCTAACATATTCCGTGTCTCGTTCTCCGTTCTCCCAATAATCAACATCTTTGAAAGCCTTCTCTGTCCTTTATGAATGCGCTTGCGTTCAGCCCCCGAAGGCTGTTGTGTTCCGCTCCTATAGCGAGGCGGTCACTTTCCCAAGGTGAAGTGTTCCAGCCTTGCGAGTAACGCGCATTCTCCCCATCGCGGGCTTAACGTTATGATGCATATCTGGCGAGGTAAACGTTACGAATATGCCCTGCTTTTAAGTTTGCCCCAACCCAGGATGTTTCCATAGGCTATGGCCTGATATCCAGGGCTGATATGCACCACAACTCAACGCGCTTCAAATGCATGTTAAACTCGCGCCTCTCAGTCTACAAAGAGTAACCTATCGGTAACATTCTTTGCATTGACCACCATCGGTTGAGTTTTAGAATCAATACAAAAAAGACACGTCTATAGCCTACATGGTCTTGTCATCCAGCATATCGAAAATAGGCGAGTGGCTACTTCATCCTCAAATCTTAGTTAGGCTATTAGCAGAGAACTGTTGGTCTTGCATTCATCAAAGGAGCTCTACTGAGCGGTTGCCTACTTCAGATGCTAGTGAATGGTTCGAAAGGAAAATAATTTATGTTCATGTTCAGGACAGTCTTGCAAAGAGACAACCGACTATGTCGAATAATTGGTGAAGGCGCGAGATGAGGAATACTTCAGGGCTATTGGAAAAAAATGAAGAAACTAAAGCACGCGAGGCTTGCGCAGGCTATAAACAAGCTATGCGCCCCGAACATCACTTGTTGTTCGATGACTTGAATCGAAACATTTATAAGGACATCAGGGCTATCTTATTGATTCCTGGAATACCGCCTCAGCCAGCTGAAAGTGAGTAGCAGTGCCCCATGTGTCAAATGGTAAGATAATGCCATTCCTGTCTTCATTTAACGTTTTAAAACTCAGCCATCCCTTGACACACTCATGTCGGCTACATCACGAAAGGCTGCATTAAAGATTGCGTTTGAACTGATATGAAGTTTAAATGTTATGCGAGGTAGAGGTTGTAAGGGTGTCCATAGGTCTTGATTGATAGGCTACCTGGTGTTGGGGGTAATAGATCAATTGTCCTAAATAAATCTGTTGTGGTATATTCCTTAGTTTTACTTGAATAGCATAGGTCTATTTGTATTCCCGAGTGTTAAAAGCAGGAGAGCCTGAACGTTGTAACCTCGGCTGTTGAGGTATTCACTTTCGCTATCGTTGTCACTTTTGCATGTAGCCTACTAAAATGCAATTAATCTCCAAGTATTTATTTAATAACAATTGGCTATACAGCAATTCTGTGAAAGTAGTCATCTTTCCATGGGAATAGCAAAGTCCAGCACGCGCGCACGCTTATTTCTCTCCTTCCATTGACAACCCACAAGCTCCAACAAGGGGAGGGAAAAAACAGCGCTGTCCATGCGCTTCCTAGCAGGTGGCGACCCCACCACGTCTCACAGCCATGAGCACACAGACAACCCGACCGGCACGCACAGAGCTTAGGTGTCTGATGTGGCAACGAAAAATGGAATTAAAACCACAATCGTCAGGTGGATGTGCTGCGGTCAAGATGCTAGACTAACTTTATTGATCCAAGAGGGAAATAAAGGGTGAGTGGCTGCCACACGCAGCTGGCAGTCAAGGACATTACGCATCCCCTCGGCGCCGCCGCAGAGGAGACATTTAATTTATGTTTATTTAATAGGCTATATCAAAATACACATTTATTTAGGCCTATTAAACAAAAACAAAAAATAAGCGGGGCGGGTCGGGTCGGTTTAAAAATCATTGTGTAATATTTCGGGCCGGGTTGGGTTGGGTTGGCTGCGTGATGGCTTGGGTTGGGGCGGGCTGTAAATATCAACGGCCCGCGCACCACTACTCCCCAAGTTTCACCCTTGGCAAAGCGGAACCATATAGCCTATCGACGAGAAGGCTGACAGTTTAAAAATGAATCTGTTTCGGACAAGGATGGGGCCGCGCGTCTTGGTCGTGACAGTTATCTTGGATGTGGAGGAGGTATAGAATGTGTTAGTAATCTATGGGAGGACGGCATTGAGGTCGATTTGGATAAGGTGGTTGACAAACGAATTACTGTTGGCTGCGGTTGCGCCCACACAGTCGCCTCTTTCTTTTTCTATAATTGCACATTACAATAATATTAATGTTTGAGCTCATCCCTGGTGGGGTGCGAATGTTGTGAACAATAACAGACAATTAGGCTAGACGTTTGTAACATCAAGCATAGCGTATGGGTAGAGGACCTCGACATAACCCCGTCACAAACTTGTGCTCCGTCCCTGCGCATCGCAATGCATCGTTGAATCGGATCTGATCGGATCGGATCGAATCGTTACCCTCCGGATCGTAATTGGATTGAATCGTGAGATCATTGACGATCCACACCACTAGTGATATTCATGAACGATTAACTACTTTCAGCACTATTCTGTCCTATTTCCTTACATACACGTTTACAAAGGTTGACTAAACTAAAACAAATGAAAATAAAGTTGGCCACCTTGCAATAACCAAAGGAAAGTTCTGGAAATAATGATTGAAATGCACATACAGAGTCTATGGCTGGGAAAATTAGGCCTATTTGTCCTGTCAGGGTTTTCACAGTGGATTACAGACCAGAAGGCCTATTGAAAAAGATTCACCAGCTGGTTGCCATCTCAAATGTGCTCCAAAATTCAAAATGTTCTCTGTTTTTCAGAATGGCAGACTTTCATACATTTTTCTCAATACTTTAAGACCATAATAATCAATAAAGACAACCTATTTTCAGTGAAATTCTGTCCTATCTCCTATCTACAGACGTGAGTACAAAGGTTGTGTGGAGGAAATCTGGTATATAGAGTGACAGATTAGTTAGTGCTTGCACCTAGAGGATAATAAAAACGAACAGTATATTATATTACTTGCATTATATTTATATTACTATTATTACTTTTATTTCTATTATATTTGCATGTTTCAGTTCTTACTTTTAAATATCTTAACTCTCTTATGTTGAACAGAGACACAGAACCCAAAGTGTGTGTGTCTGTTAATGAGGGCTGCTGCGCCTGACAGAGGCCCATTCTGGGCGTTTTGCCAAATGCAGGTGTACATCACTGCTTTGACGGGGAGGCTTGTATGTGGGCAAGTGTGTGTGTGTGTGTGTGTGTGCGCAGTAGTGGCTAGGACCTGATAAGAAGTCTGGGAAGACTGCCAAGTGCAGGTGGCGCACATCACTGTCTTAACAGGGATGCATGTCTGTGTGTGTGTGTGCGTGTGCCTTAACTTACATGCCTATACCTTACAATGAAGAGAAGTAAAAAACATATTAAGTATTACATTAAGTTGACGTTAAATTGTTTTTTTATTGAAGCTCTATTTATATAAAAGATAAAGGTGGTTGTCCCTAGATGTGACCATATACTAATAGAGTCCCTCTCCACATACAATATGACTGACTGAAAAAGTCCAAGCTAGGCCAGACCATCGTTGGGAAGTTTCCACTGTAAGAGACCAGGTGCGCGACCTTGAAGACTAGGGAGTGAAGGCGTCTGGGTGTCCAAGACTAGCCTGGGCGAATAGCCGACTGTTGACTCCGTCAATCAGTCTGGCAAAAGCCATGAGGAATCCGTCTCAGTGGACGATGGGAGATGGTCTGATCTTACTCTATCATTTAAATTAATTGAAGTTCCAAACTCAAATTAAAACCCATATTGTGCTTTATTAGCATGCCTGTTACGTTATAGCGTCGCAAAAGCATACAAATAACAAAACGAAAGTGTGAATATAGTTACCTTAACCAATCAGTAACGGAGCTCGCGGGTGAGTTCTACGTCACCACTCTCAACTGTTTGCTGATTGGCGAAACACTGAGAGAACCGAGCTCGAGGCTTTTGCCAGACGATGTGCGGAGCCAAAATCTTTGGGTGGAGAACAGAGGATGGCGTCGCGAGGCTAGTCCAGGACCCCCTAGACATCCATGAGGGTGACAGCTATAAAATATGACTTCAGTGGCTAGACTGCTTTTGATAGTGGCCTATGGACCTACAGTAACATAAAGTATCTTTGTGGCAGCTAGCAACAGGTGTTGTTTAACCGAAAACTGTCTTAATTGGGAGCATTAGGTGCATCCTCGTGCCCGCGTCAGGAGAAGGGGCTACGGTGGCTCCAAAAGAACAAAACGGGAGTTTCTTGTCCATATAGGCAGGAACACCGACAGAGGAGGCCCATGATTGGGTCCTCGTTACATAGTATTCATTGGATCAGAGGCCCTTTCAAATTACTTTGTCTCAGGCCCAGTAGCGTCCCTGCATGTAGGATCAAACATAAAGTACATATTGCAACTTCGTTAGGTCTGGACATAAGTTATAGATAACGGAGTCTAGGTGACAGGGCTGATCCCATCTCCCAGTGTTAATGAGGAATATGATTTAAGCACCTATCAAAACTTTCCGTAAAGAGAACACAAGAGGCGTATCTAGGCACCAAGCAAGACCAGCAGCTGCTTGGGACCCCCCAAGCGCCTAGATAATGAATAAGAGCCCATACTGTACTACAGTAGTGGTGAGTTTGGGGCAAATGTTCATTCTTTTGCATTTTCGATTGGCGCCCCATCTGAACCTAGAAACGCCTCTGGAGAGCACAGGATGTCACTGTTCAAAACCAATTAAAAACCCAAAATAGCCCTTAAAATATATTCTGTTTGGAAAACTCCCGTCGATAAATCCACGATTGTAAATTTCCCCGACATCTCATAACGTCATTTGAAATTTGATTGGCCGAGAGATGATCGGACCAGGTGGACAAAGGACAGGGATTGGTCAGGTGTACAAGATGCCCCAGGCTTGGGAGCATAAAAGATGGCCAGTCCAGAGCTCGAGAGGACATTTGCCAACGGGGTCCCCGAGACAACCTGACGCATCTCCTCAGTTGATCAACTTCGCGGTTTGCTGTCTGGCTTTTGCAGTAAGTAATTCTCGACTTTGGTTTTTGGGACTTAGTCTTTGGAAAAAACTCAGTCTCTGGAGAAAACTTTGTCTCTGGAGAAAACTTAGTCTCTGGAGAAAACTTTGTCTCTGGAGAAAACTTAATCTTTGGGAAAAACTTAGTCTCTGGAGAAAACTTAGTCTCTGGAAAAAAACTTAGTCTCTGGAAAAAACTTAGTCTCTGAAGAAAACTTTGGTTTTACAAAAACTTGTGTTGCTGAAATATTTCAAGTCTAAGATGTATTGCATTGGAAACTTGTACGTTGAACTTGCTTGAACAATGTCCCTAACCTGAGTCGAGTTAATAAAGTCTCCATCAACAAACTATGCCGGTGTATTTTCCTATTGATTGAATTGTCTTCTAACTTATTCCTATTTTACCCCATACTCACATGGCCTGGTGATTGACACATCGATTGGAAACCACGACAGTTGGCAACAGAATGATGTAAATATATTAAGGCTGTAACGATACACCCAACCCACGATTCGGTTTGTATCACGATATATGACCCACGGTTCGATACGCCCCACGATATTATTATTTTTAAAGGGAAAAAATAAGAAGAAAATAAATTATAGGCTATATTTATATATAGGCCTATGCTTTCTTTTTGCATTTACCTGCCTACATTAATTTTGTAGGTCTACTAAATGATGTTGCAGATATAGGCCTACCACTGCAACCTGTTCCCCAGGTGTTCACATCAAAGCACAGCACAGAGAAATAAGGGATATTAATTCAACAAGGAAAAATAGGCTTATTACTAATAGGCTTAGATCATAATCATGCTGAGATGCTGACCATGTGTGAGAGACAGAGATGGAGAGAGAAGGGTCAGGGTTCCAGTAGCCTATAACAACTGTCTCACATTATCAAACATTATCCAATTAATATCCAAACATTAGGCTAACTGAAAACAACACTGGTCATATTTCGTCAGGAAACATGTTGTATTAAGTTACTTACATAAATGCAACACTTAATTTTGATGTTTAATATTTTTGTAACTGTTTTGATCGTGCAGCAGCGCGCACACGTTTATACAAACAAAACTCGAAATGAACCTCAGTTATGTTCTCAGTATGCAACATGCACGTTGTCCATTGTTTGGTTTTGTGATTTGGCATTTTGTCAAGAGCGGGAATAGATGCAGTGGCTGAAATGGAGCATGCTTTCGCTAGACAGGCGGTCAATGTGGGGAGGAAATAATGCTGCCTAATATCCACATCGACCTAAACGTTCGCCCGACTTCAGACACTCCCTTATGAGCGTAGCGATTTAACATTTGGTCAGGCGGAGCATCTCGCTCTCTCGCTCTCCTTCTCTCTCTCTCCGCTCAACGTCTATCTCCACTCAACATACATCGGCGCATGCATGAATCAAAAACATCTTCACACGTTTGATAAAGCCTTCTTGGTCTGTTGTTCATGTCTGTGCTTAACCTTCCGACGTTTGCCGAAGTTTTTTGTCTCGCGGAGGTTTCTGTGGGCGGCAATGAATAACAACCAATGCACGTGCTGGTTGGACGGAACATTTTACAGGAGAGAGGGGAGAATGGAAGTGTTACTCGCTCATGTGCACCCCATTTCTAATTGTCTTTGAGCGCATATGCATACATTAAGCGCATGTGCAAGCATTTGCCTGTATCCTGCTGTTTTATAGACTGAGGGGTAAGAACTTTAAAAGGGCGCATCGCGATTCTGCGAGGAAGGTTCGCGATAGGGGTTCGTGGGTCTGCGTACCGCGATCCCTCGGTTCGATGCAATATCGTTACAGCCTTAAAATATATATCTTGCCCCTTTTAAATATCCAAAGGATTGTTGTCAGAAAATGATTGAATTACACATACACAGTTGACTGCTGAAAAAAAGGCTATTGACCTGCCAAACTTTTCAACTTAGATTACTGACCAAAAGTTTTTCAGGCCTACATTTTTTTTTGCATAAAGCAAGGGTGAGTGTGTGTGCGTGTGTGCCCACGCGTATCCCACGCTCATCTTTCCCTTGCTCTACAGTGTCTTTCCCCCACACACTATTCTGCCTCCCCTACCCCATCACTCATCTCCTTCCACACACTATTCTGCATCACCCACCCCCCCACACACTATTCTGCCTCCCAACCCCTTCACTCATCCCCCCATGCTACTGTGCCCTCCCACCCCTCACTCACCCCCCACTATTCTGCCCCCCACGCTCACCCCCCTGACTCTTTCTCCCCCACCGCCCCACAAGCGTCCACCCCCCATCCAATGTGAAAAGTTTGGCAGGTCAACCCCCCCAACTCAACTTACCCCCCCTAACACACACACACACACACACACACACTATTCTGCCCCCCTGAACCCCCCACTCCTCACTCACTCATCCCCCCACACACTATTCTGCCCCCCCCCACCCCCTAATTCAACCCCGACTCATTCCTCCCACCCCCCACTCTGCCCCCCTACCCCCACTCACCCCCTCATTCATCCCCCAGCTCCTCCACATCATTCGGTCCCCCTATACCCCCACCTTACCCCTACCCCCCCTATGTCAGTGTATGAAAAGAAGCACACTGGCCACACACACTTGAGAAAAGCGCACACACACACACTTGAGAAAAGCGCACACACACACACACACACACACACACACACACACACACACACACACACACACACACACACACACACACACACACACACACACACACACACACACACACACACACAAACACACACACACACACACACACACACACACACACACACACACACACACACACACACACACACACACACACACACACACACACACTTTGGCTGGACAATATGCCTTTTTTCAGCAGTCCACTGTGTTTGTGAAATTCAATCATTTGACAACATTCTTTTGGATATGTCAAAGTGGCAAGATATATTCATGCCTTTTCTAGACAACCTTTATACTCACATCTGTAAGGAGATTGGACAATTTAACTGAAAAATAAGTAATCTTTATTAATAATTATGGCCTTACAGTATTGAGAAAAATGTGTGAAAGTCTGCCATTCTGAAAAACAGAGAACATTTTGAATTTTGGAGGACATAGATGGCCCCACGTTTTAATCTTTTTCAATAGGCCTTTTGGTCTGTAATCCACTGTGAAAACACTGACGGGACAATAGGCCTAATTTTCCCAGCCAAAGACTCTCTATGTGCATTTCAATCATTATATTCAGCACTTTCAAAAAAAAAACATCAAGGATAGCTGCGTTTTGCTGATTACTGAAACCTGGCTCCACCCACTCATCACAGATGCGGCTATACAATTGGAGGGATATACAACTCATCGTCATGATAGGACGAGTGACTCCGGTAAGAGCAGAGGAGGGGGACTGTGCGCGTACATCAATAACAGCTGGTGCACAAACACAGCATTAATAGACTGCCACTGTTGACCGGACTTGGAATACTTGACAATTAAATGTCGGGCCATCTACCTCCCCAAAGAGTTTAGCGTTGTCCTGATAACAACAGTTTATATACCACCTGATGCAAACGCTAAAGTAGCCCTGGGGCTTTTAAATATTAACATCAGTAGTAGAGCGGCTACAAGGCCAATTTGGCTTGAATCGTGCAAATTATGATACAAGCATGAAACTTGGCAGGTATGTGCTTAAGACCAATACAATCAAATCTGCCTGATTGGCCACTTGAAATAGCGGCCATTTTCCAAGATGGCCGCCAAAAAAGGCTCAAGAAATTGATTTATTGCATATAATTGACCTTGAAAATTATGATACAAGCATGAAACTTGGCAGGTATGTGCTTAAGACCAATACAATCAAATCTGCCTGATTGGCCACAAAAAAACTCATGCACCCCATGCAGTTTGGTTTTAGAGCCAACCACTCAACCGACACTGCATGCTGCTATTTTATAGAACACATCAAGGCAAATCTTGATAATGGAGGAGTGGTGGGTGCTGTGTTCTTAGACCTTCGCAAGGCTTTTGACACAGTCAATCATCCAGTACTCCTCTCAAAGTTGGCGTGCTTTCAGCTGGCTCCAGGTGTACTAAACTGGATAGAGTCCTATCTATTAAATAGGGCCCAATGTGTTAAGATAAATGATAAAATATCTTCCTTAAAAGCATGCTCTATGGGGGTGCCACAAGGTTCCATATTGGGACCTTTGTTGTTCAGCACTTACATAAATGATCTTCCATCTGTATGTGAGGGTGTGGAGATACTGATGTATGCTGACGACACTGTATTATTTACACACGGCAAAGATCCGGTACAGGTGGCCAGCAAATTGACTCAAACACTAACTAAGGTCTCAATGTGGTTAAAAACCTCCTGTCTCACACTAAATACCAACAAAACTGTCACAATGTATTTTCACAATAGATTTAAACTAAATGTTGTTCCAGACATATATGTTGATGGAACAAAGCTAAATAATGTTGATGAGTTTAAATATTTAGGTGTGACCTTAGATTCTACTCTTAGTTTTAAGAAACACATTAAAAAGCTGGGTAATACTGTAAAGTATAGCATATCAAATTTTAGACATATCCGTAACTCTCTGAGTATTGATGCTGCTGTGACTTATGTCAATGCTATGATCATGTCCCACCTGCATTATTGTTTATCAAGCTGGTCCCAGGCCAACAAGACTGTCTTAAAATCCATTGATTCACTATACAAGCAGGCCCTGAAGGTCCTAGATAGAAGATCTTTTCAGTACCACCATTGTCTTATACTGAGCAAGTATAATATGCTCAGCCTTGAAAACATCATACAATTTTCTGATCTGCGGCTAATCCATAAAATTATTCACAATGCAGCACCCCCACCCCTAAGAACATTTGTTCAACCCTGCTCTGAATTGATGAGCAGAACGTCAAGATCCACCATTAGGGGTGATTGTAGTCTCCCAATCCGACGAACTGCTTTTGCTCAGTCAGCCTTCTCCTTCAGGGCAACTAAAACATGGAATGGTCTACCCAGTAACCTAAAAAGTATTACTGATTATCAGGCCTTCTCAAGGGGTGTGAAAAAATGGATATTAACCAACCAGTCTTGTCAACATTAATCATATGTTTTTTAAAAATATGACTCACACTGTATGCCATTTTAGTGTGTGTGTGTGTGTGTGTGTGTGTGTGTGTGTGTGTGTGTGTGTGTGTGTGTGTGTGTGTGTGTGTGTGTGTGTGTGTGTGTGTGTGTGTGTGTGTGGGTTTGACCTATGGCCTATGGATGTGCTTACTTGTTTATATCTTGTCTATGTTATTGTATTTTAATATTTGTTTTACCTGTCCAGGGACTGCAGATGGAAATGAGCTATATAGCTATAATCTGGCACAAGCCATCTTTTTACTTCTGTAATCAATGTGTATTGTGCATGGTCCCTGTTGAACTAAACTAAATAAACTAAACTAAACTTGAAATGGTGGCCATTTTCCAAGATGGCCGCCAAAAAAGACCCCAGAAATTGATTTATTGCATAGAATTGACCTAGAAAATTATGATACAAGCATGAAATTCAACATGTATGTGCTTAAGACCAATACGATCAAATCTACCTGATTTGCCACTTGAAATGGTGGCCATTTTCCAAGATGGCCGCCAAAAAAGGCCCCAGAAACTGATTTATTACATAAAATTGACCTAGAAAATTATGATACAAGCATGAAATTCAACATTTATGTGCTTAAGACCAATACGATCAGATCTACCTGATTAGGCACTTGAAATGGTGGCTATTTTCCAAGATGGCCGCCAAAATGACCCCAGAAATAGATTTATTGCATAGAATTGACCTACCAAATTATGATAAAAGCATGAAAGTAAACATTTATTCCCTTAAGACCAGTGCAATCAAATTTACCCAATTGGTCACTTGAAATGGCTGCCAAAAAAGACCCTAGACAATGATTTATTGCACAGAATTATTCAAGCAATTTATGATGGACACATGAAATTCGGCATGTATGTGATTAAGACCAATAGGCCTACAATCAAATATACTTGATTTACTACTTAAAATGTGATGACGATGTGTCCAAAAAGACCCTAGAAATTTGCAAATTGCAAATTTGGTGGAAATAACTGTTCACTCTCCTCAAATATGTTTCCATAGATGATGAAGTGATACAGATATTAAAATGTTCAGCAATGACACATAAGCCACTTATGACACAAATGGCATGTTATGACATGCTAATAATGCCAGTTCTTAACTTAATGTCAATGGACCCCAAGGTTATGACATGCTAATAATACGATGACAGTGTGGTAATAATATGCTAATAACAGCAATTCATGGTTCTCTCGATATTGCTGTTAAACAGAAGGTGCGTGAACACCAGAAACAAGCTTTGTCATGAATTTGCGTTATTCGCTCTGGACTTGACATTAAACATGTTTAATTTAGCTAATCACATTACTGCTCTGGCTTGTCAGCCTGGGACATTCGAAGATATGAACATCCTCCCCTGGCTGCCCTCTCCAGCCACTGTGCTGTCCCCTTTGCGCACCCGACATCCGCTAATGGTGGTTGACGTTCGGGCACAAGTTATGTGGAACACAAGACTCATCGTGGCAAGGCCACCTAAATCCTCGCCTCTCCTAATAGGACGCATTACCCGTGTCTCCCTTGGGTCGGTCACCCCTTACTGTGCGTGTCTCATGCGCTCAGCAGGAGAGCGAGTATCAGTTGTGCTGCCTGGAGCGCTGTCCCTGGGTAGGGCGCCCGTGGTTAGTTAGACCATACTTCTCCAATGAAGTATCTCAGGCCCCTGCTCGACCAGGCTGCCTGATCGAGGGGAAGTGCGTCTTTGATGTCCCCCTGGGAACCAGAGCGTGTGCCCTCAAACAGGTGTCTATCGGGGCTTTTCTTGGCTGGCTCGCTGTGGTGGTGGTTGCTACTCGGTTCTCCGCCCGCAACTTGGACCTGCGGCCCTGCTGGAGAATGACTGGGTCTTTTCTGCCAGCACGATCGCATGGCAGCTCAAGCTTGCCTGGCGGTCTTGGGCATGGTGCCTCTCAGTTGCACCTGCAGGTGTTGTGTACTGAACATGCTGGATATTCCCCCTTGTGCCAAGGCCTGGTTTTCCATTGGGGAATACCTCTTGATATTGGGGGCCTCGCTATACCTCTGTGGGCTCCACTTGCACATCGGTTACACTCAGACGGGTGGTTTCCGTGCCCTGGGTTCCCTCCACTGTGTGCTTTCCATGGTATTGGATGTCTGGATGCTGCCTTTGTGCGCCCCGTGCTTACCCCTTCTTCCCCCTCCGGGTTCGGAACGAAGACTGCGCCTCTTTCTTGTTCCCCCGCTAGCGTTGCCGGGATCTGACCTCTAAACACTTTATTGACACCGGTAGGCCGAGTCTGGGCGGTGTGCCTGCTCTAATGATGGTGTCAAGTGCCTGCCTAACCCCTAGTTTGGTACTGGTATCAACTTGCCCCATGGTTGGTGTCTGTCTGGAGGGATTAGGGGCTTGCCTCCCCTGCTCTTCCAAGTGCACCCTTCGGGTGCAGCTCTTGCCCCTGGCCCCTGGGCCCTTGGGCGGCTGTTGGGCGAGCCGTGTCGCTTATCACTGTTGATGGACGCTACCTCTCCACCTTCAACAGCTCTGGGCATCGGTAGGAAGGGTCTGTGCTGCGGCCAGGCTTTTGCTTGCGCATTCTAGGTAACTGGCAACGCAATCAGGAGTTTTTCAATACCCATAGTAAGATGTCGAGTGATTCAACTGAAAGAGAACTTTAGTTCACAGAGGGCAACCCTGGTTCTCTGAGGGAGATGAACAAGACATCTCACCAGATTGCCACACTCACCCACAAGCTCAAAGGTTAGTTGTCTCAGATTGAAGATCAGAGCCCGGCACACCTGGGCTTTGTCCCCGAGGGGGTGGGATCCCCATCTGCGCAGCTCATTGGTCTGACGGCATGATTGAAAGCAAGTTTTGGCAAATGGACACTCAAAGGGCATTACCCATAGTGAGATGTCTCGTTCATATCCCTCAGAGAACCGGGGTTACCCTTGGTAACCTATAGTTATGTGCCTTTCTGTTTGATTATGTTTCCTTCTATGATGAATTCATTGGAAAATCAAACATAGTGATTGTTTATTTGGGCCACATCCGGTAGATGAATTGCAATTAATGAAGTTCTAGTGTCTCCTTTGATTGCCATCTTTAAAAATGGCTGCCATGTAACATTTTCAAGTTGCAAATGAGGGGGGTTTGATTATATTGCTCTTAAGCACAAACACACAAATTTACATACTTGTATCATCATTTTCTTGCTCACTTCTGGGCTAAATTCAGTGTTTTAGCAGCCATATTGTAAAATGGCTTCCATTTCAAGTGTTGAGTCAGGTGAATTTGATTGTATTGTTGTTGTTTTTTTGCACATTCATGCCTAAATTGATGCATGTATAATAACTTGCTCAATCAATCCTGTGCAACAAATCCATTTCTATGGTATTTTTGTCAGCCATCTTGGAAAATGGCAGTCATTTAAACTGGGAAACCCCTAGAATGTATTATGTTGGTCTTAAGCACATAATGGTCAAATTTCTTGGTCGTATCATAATTTCCTTTCTCAATTCTTTGCAACAAATCAATTTCTGAGGTCTTTTTTGGCAGCCATCTTGGAAAATGGCCGCCATTTCAAGTGGCCAATCAGGTGGATTTGATCACATTGGTCTTTAGCACATACATGTTGAATTTCATGCTTGTATCACAATTTTCTAGGTCAATTCTATGCAATAAATCAATTTCTGGGGTCTTTTTTGGCGGCCATCTTGGAAAATGGCCACCATTTCAAGTGGCCAATCAGGTGGATTTGATCACATTGGTCTTTAGCACATACATGTTGAATTTCATGCTTGTATCATAATTTTCTAGGTCAATTCTATGCAATAAATCAATTTCTGGGGCCTTTTTTGGCGGCCATCTTGGAAAATGGCCGCCATTTCAAGTGGCCAATCAGGTAGATTTGATCGAATGGGTCTTGAGCACATACCTGCCGAATTTCACGCTTGTATCATAATTTTCTAGGTCAATTCTATGCAATAAATCAATTTCTGGGGGCTTTTTTGGCGGCCATCTTGGAAAATGGCCTCCATTTCAAGTGGCCAATCGGGTAGATTTGATAGAATGGGTCTTGAGCACATACCTGCCGAATTTCACGCTTGTATCATAATTTGCACGATTTTCCCTGTAGCCACTCTACTACAGCAGTCAACAAAGCAGATATCCTGATGCAGTGTTTGTTATTGCAGGCGACTGTAACCATGTTAATTTGAAAACGGTGCTCCCAAAATTCCATCAGCATGTCAAATGTGCGACTAGGGGAGCAAATACACTTGACAAGATCTATTCAAATATCAAAAAGGGATACAGAGTGAGGCCATTACCACATCTAGCCCAGTCTGATCACCTGTCACTGCTTGCGGTTCCATCTTATATTCCACTAAGGAGGAGGAATTCCATCACCACAAGAACTGTGAAAACATGGCCTGAGGGAGCCACTCAGCTACTGCAGGACTGCTTTAACACAACTTGTTGGGACATTTTTGAAGATCCAGATCTAGATGTGTTCACAGACAGTGTGATATGTTACATCAAGCACTGTGTAGATACTGTAACAGTTGATAAACACATACGAGTCTACCCTAACCAGAAGCCCTGGATGTCTAAAGAGGTCAAGCTGCTGCTGAAAGAAAGGGACACTGCTTTCAGATCAGGGGATGCGTCTCTGTACAGTACAGCACGTTCCAAACTGAAGAGTGGCATACGTAAGGCCAAGGCTGATCACAGGAGGAAAATTGAGTGCCACCTGGAGAGCAACAACAGCAGGCAGGTGTGGCAGGGAATACAGCACATCACCAGTTACAAGACCAGAGCTGGGGGTGCTGAAGGCGATGTTTCCCTGGCAGAGGAGCTTAATCACTTCTTCACTCGCTTTGAGGCAATCCAACCAGAGGAAGGAAGGCAACTCCCCACCGCTGACCACATCGTCTTTGCAGTGGAGGAGCATGAGGTGAGGAGCATACTGCGGGCCATCAACCCAAGAAAGGCACCCGGGCCCGATGGCATCTGTGGGCGTGTGCTTAAAGACTGTGCAGACCAGCTGGCGGGGGTCTTTACAAAGATCTTCAACCAGTCCCTCTCCCAGTGCACTGTACCATCCTGTCTTAAGTCCTCCACCATAGTCCCCTTGCCGAAAAAGACCAACATCACCTCCCTCAATGACTATAGGCCAGTAGCACTCACTCCTGTGGTCATGAAGTGCTTTGAGAAGCTGGTACGAAAGCACATCCTGTGCTTCATCCCCCCCACTTTTGACCCACACCAGTTTGCATACAGGGAAAATAGGGCCACTGAGGATGCAGTAGCCACAGCTCTCCATGCTGCATTGTACCATCTGGAGCAGCAGGGGAGTTATGCTCGTCTCCTTTTCATCGACTTCAGCTCTGCCTTTAATACCATCCTCCCTAGCAGACTGGTGGACAAACTATCAAGCATTGGCATACCACACTCCACCTGCCTTTGGATTAAAGACTTTTTAACAGGCCGCACCCAGCGAGTGCGCATAGGTCATAACACCTCCATGGACCTCAACCTCAGCACTGGCTCGCCGCAGGGATGTGTGTTAAGTCCTCTGCTGTACACACTGTACACCCACGACTGCTCCCCAGTCTACACGAATAACACCATAGTGAAACTTGCTGATGACACCACAGTAGTTGGACTTATTTCAAATGGGGATGAGTCTGCCTACAGAGATGAAGTAGAGCGCTTGGTGGGGTGGTGCAGAGAGAACAACTTGCTCCTGAACACAGCCAAGACCAAGGAGCTGGTGGTGGATTTCAGGAGGAAGAGGACTGCCATCCAGCCACTTATGATTGAGGGGGTGTGTGTAGAGAGGGTGTCAGACTTCCGTTTCCTGGGAGTTCACATCAGCGAGGACCTGACCTGGGGTGTCAACACCACTGGGCTTGTGAAGAAGGCACAGCAAAGACTTTATTTCCTAAGAATACTTAGGAAAAACAACATCTGTCAGAAGCTGCTTGTGTCCTTCTACCGCTGCTCAGTGGAGAGCATATTGACATATTGTCTTTGTGTGTGGTTCCCAGGCTGCACTGTGGCACAGAGGAAAGAGCTCCAGGGGGTCATAAAGGCTGCAGAGAACATTATTGGCTGCCCTCTTCCATCTTTGGAGGGCCTACACAGCACCCGCTGCCTAAAAAAGGCCAAGTGCATTCTGAGAGACACATCCCACCCAGGTCACAGTCTTTTTGAATTGCTGCCATCGGGCAGGAGATTCAGGTCCATTAAGACAAGGACAAACAGACTGAAAAACAGTTTCTATGCAGCGGCCATCACAGAACTGAATTTTGCATCAAAAGCATAGTTTTTATATACTTACCATTCTTTTTATTCCATTTTTTAATTTTATTTTTATTCTTATTTTTTATTTATTTTTGCTTCAACAAGGAATGCACAATTTCGTTGTGCTTGTCACAATGACAAATAAAAGATATTGTATATTTCCTTTGGATATTGCAAGGTGGCCAACTTTATTTTCATTCGTTTTAGTTTAGTCAACCTTTGTAAGGAAATTGGACAGAATAGTGCTGAAAGTAGTTAATCTTTCATGAATATCACCTTATAGTACAATGTCATAATGCATGAAAACAAGCCATTTTGGAAAATGGCGGCCATATTGAATTCTGAGCAAAAATGTACGTGGCCCCATGTTTTAATTTCTTCCAATAGGCCTTTTGGTCAGTAATCCACAGAGAAAAGTGTGGTAGGACGAAAGGCCTAATTTTCCCAGCTGATGGCCTGTCTAATAGTGATATTGCTAAGAGGCTACCCACTGGTGGATGTCTCTTGCCAAGTAGAATGCACCTACTGTACCAAAGGACTGGTCTAGAGAGACAGCAAGACCAAGCACATCTCTTGCAGCCTTCAAGAAGCAAGTAAAGACTCTCCTCTTTCATGAGTATCTAACTAGACTATTTTTTGAGCTGACCAAGCCCCAGGCCAGACTCTTGACATGGCGTGTGTGTGTGTGTGTGTGTGTGTGTGTGCGCGCGCGCGCATACTCTACTTAAAAAAAAAAAAAAACTAACCCCTCTTTGCATTTGTCCTTGTTGTTCTGCATATTTCCTGTGCACTATGAATTTGCTAGTGATGTTCGGTATGACTATGTCCTCTTTCGAAAGTCGCTTTGGTTATAAAGCATCTGTAATGTAATGTAGTGTCTCTCCCCCTCACATAAAACTGACTGAAAACCACTGACTGACAGATATTCTGGTGTTCAAACAAAGGAAAATAGATTGGAGAAGAAGGACTACTGGTTGGAAAATACATTGGCCATTGTATAGTATGGGGATGGAGCCTAAGGAAACTGTACACATGACCAGTGGATGTGACACCGTGAAGTATAAAAAAAAATGTGACTCCGATGTCACTCCGGATTTGAATTGAATTGTGTGTGTGAGCGGCTGCTGCGAGTTTTGGCTCTAATTCAAAAGAGCATGTCCACTTATCAATGTTCAGTTTGTTAACTACAGCTGTCAGTCAATGTTAATTGTGGGGGATAATTAATGACAGCTTACAAAAATTCACCCTGTCCTGTGACCTGTTCCACACTCCAACCCTGGCGGTGGGGCCATTGCACTTTACCATGCCGGCAGTACTGACAGTAGAAGAAAGTGACCCCCACGTGCAGCCATGCCGTACTACTCACTTATGACATGAGTGAACAGTCTTCTCTCTATCGTCTTTGTTTAAAACAAAGATGAACACCAACTTAAATAATTATGCCATGCTTTATTTTGACCAATTCTGACATTAAGATTTCATTAAAAAGGTATGTAGCTGTGAACTGCATTATAACATGTGAACAAAGTCTGTTTGTTTCACGTTCTGATTTACAGTGAAACATTACAACATGGCATTGGTTAAATGGCTAAGCCAGGAATCTCCATCTACAACCTCTGAACGTTTGGTCAACAAATAATAATGTGTGAAACTAATGGTTGTTGTCTAGAACAGTGGTTCTTAACTTTTTTTTTCTTACAGCACCAACTTACCTGTGCCCAAGACAAGCCACACACCCCAACCCAAACTTCTACATGTGTATATATACTAAAAAAATATTAATGATTCTTGCTTGAGACATTAATCAATACTTTAATCATTTAAAGTGGGGACCAAAACATGCTTTAATTTGGAGGCTGATTTGGCCTAATTCTAATATTCCCAAGCAGAATTTTAGGCACAACCTCAACATAAAATTCCATGGACCCCTGCTATCTCTGGGGCACCTCCTGTTATCTCTGGCGCACCCCCAGGGGCCACTGGTCTAGAAATAACAATGCTGCCTTCCCATGTGATGGAAAATACGTTGTGTACTCACGGTGTGTCTACTGGATATAAGAGGTCAAATACATCATCCTACATTGGGCAGACAAGTTGGATGTCCATGTGCTTCTGGTGGCAGAAGGAATGCATAGCAGCTACTAATGAAGAAAATGACCACCTACCTCAGGGATGGGGTACCTATGGCTCGAGGGCTGTTTATGGGCCCTTTTATCCGGCCCCCGATATACTTTTAATGTTATGCAGCTTCACATGAATATTCACATATTATATATATTATATATTCACATATTTTGTAAAGGAATCTTAGGAACTATATTTGAAATACTGTTCTGTACGGTACTGTCTGTTTTAAAGTGCTGTTTTAAAATCCTGGTTTGTGTTCATAGTATGGGCCTTGGAGGACTTTTATGGTCCTTGGAGGAATTTGAAGTGGCCCGTCGAATGAAAAAGTTTCCCCATCCATGACATACCTTAATGTCTGCAGCTTACAGTAAGGACTAGACAGTCCCTTACAGATGAATTCAACTCCTGAATCTCCCAAGACATTGTTACTCAGATCCATCTCCAGCAGGGGGTTTGCTGATTGTAGAGCATTGGCCACAAACTCACAGGATTTATCAGTGAGCTGACAACCAGCTTGTCTGTAAAGGAGAAAGGCTCAGTAAGTCCAGAACATAACAGCACAAATCACTTTCTCTTCAACAGATAAAATAATCATCATTTTGACTGTGTGAAATCTGCTGCTAAGGACGAAATGAAAAAAAAATCCCAACATTTTTACATGGCCTCATCTCCAAAACCGTTAGAGGTAGGATGCTATTACTTGGTATTCTTTCACTTGACATTGAAAGGTACCTGGTCATGCAATATCAGGCAAATCGAACAGGGCAACCTGGTGAGATTCCAGGGAATTGTTTGAATTGACATGGAATGACCCAAAGAGAAAAAAAATCAAAAAGAAGGAAACATCTGGCCCATTACAATGTTACTGTGGATGTCTAAGACATCACATTTCCACCCACTTCTAGATCATTGACAAACATGTGATTCCGTCATGAAGCATACATTTGGGAATACTTCATAATTGCGTTAATGGGACGGCCCAGTTTACATCAAATTGGCTGCATGTAGCTCCTGAACCAAAATTAGTTTGACACGCCTTAGAATTAGTTTGCCTGCCTTAGAATATTAGTGTTAAAAACCTATTTCTGTCTCAGCATGTTGGCCTATACTGGATCTCTATATAGTGATACCACTAACAGGCTAACCACTGACTGTTGTATGTTGCCAAGGAAGAGGCACCTAATGTACCAAAGGATTTATCTCTACCCCTCACATACAACTGGCTGTGAACCACTGACTGGGTTTCAGAGATACTGGTGAGCACCAATTTAAATGACTACCATTAATATTTCATAAATATTTTATGGATCTATACACTGTATTACAACAATGCACACATTGTCTCTGTTTCATGTGTTGATTTACTGTAATAATAATAATAATAATAATAATAATAATAATACATTACTATTGTACAATTAAATAGCTTTGGGTGGCAGGAATCTCCACCTTCAGGAATCAACATTAATTGGGGTTGTTGTCCAGAATTCACAAAGCTGCTTCCGCATAAGATGGAAAATAATATCATCCTACGTTGGGCAGACATGCTGGATGTCCATGTAATGCGTTTCTGGTAGCAGAAGGAATGCCACATAGCAGAAACCAATGGGTAAGACAATTACTAGTACCACCTACCTTAATGTCTGCAGCTTACAGTGAGGACTAGACAGTCCCTTACAGATTAATTCAACTCCTGAATCTCCCAAGGCATTGTTACTCAGGTCCATCTCAAGCAGGGTGTTTGCTGATTGCAGAGCATTGGCCACAAACTCACAGGATTCATCAGTGAGCTGACAGCCAGATAGTCTGTAAAGTAATAAATGGCTCAGTAAGTCCAGAACATATCGTTCTTCAACGATTAACGCAATCATCCATTTAAATTCCTTGTCTTTAGCTATCTTTGTTCTGTTATCTGCTGTTACGGACGAGATGAAAATAATCAAATCCATTTCAAAAAGCAACATACCGAAGGCTTTTAACCTCATGTTCAGGATTCCTCCATGTGGTGAGTAATTCCTCCTGTGCTGGGCTTGTAGGTGGATTGTTGTCCAAATCCAGCTTTGTTGCAGCGGAGGGGTTTGACATCAGAGTGAAAGCCAGCCAAACACAACCATCACCTGAGATACAGTTAGGGGAGATCCTGAAAGACACATAACAGCAGAAAGAGAGACATTATGACTCATATCCACACTGCCTTTTTCTTCTCCATGTTCATGTACAGTATGCAGCAGCTTAACTCATTGGCTGCCTTGGCCGTCGAATGACGTCATTTCAAATAGTGACGCCCCCTACCTTCGACGTCGTTCGCCGACAATTGCGTTTTTTTACAGCCAGGCCTCGAGGACGGTCTGACCTATCTTCTGTATGAATTTCAAGCCTCTAGGCATTTTCTAACTGTTCCTGTAGGTGGCAGAAGTGTCCTTAGGAACAGTCAAGGCAGGGCTTTAGCTCAGAGCAAGATGAAATGTCAAGACAAAAACACCCCTTTTTTACTATTATAATATAATCTCAAAAGTAGCATAGCAAAATCATTTTTGAAAGTAAAGCACCTGTGACAGTAGTCTACTTTCTTGCCCTCTGATTTTAACACAGGTAGGCTACTGATTTTAGTGTCAGAGCCTGACCAAAAAAAACCTTCCTCTCATGACCAAAATACAATCCCCTGTTGCTATCTAGCTAGAAGGCATTGTAGCTAACTTGCCCAAAATACACCATGAGATGATCTGTGTGACAACCTTTCATTTTGGATAATGTGATCAGCCTACACAACATCAGGATGTTGCTTACAAAATATCATCTAACAGGAGAATGTAATAGCAGCTGATAGGTTTGGAGTTGTTAGGACGATGCCATTACGGGCAAAAACGTTTGCAGTTATAGTTCTACTTCAAATGGCGTTTTCTCAGCTTTTTGGCTAGAAAGCAGCATTTTGGCGAATTCCACTTAATTTCAACAGATGATTATGAAAGAACGGAAAGGGGTAGAGAGACACCGTTTTTTTCTGATGACAGATGAGCGTCTAATCTGTGTTTTGATAGGTATGGTGTTGACATAGACACAGAACTCAATTTTCTGTGAGCCTCCAAAAAACACCCAAAATGCTGAAAAATGGTTGGCACTCCGAGGTACTCTTTTATGAAACTGGCTGGCAGCCAATGAGTTAATGGCATTGTTCTACACTCCCACATGGACATTAGTGTCTTAACTATGTTTTAGTTCAGAAGCCATTCCCATAGAACTATGGCATAAACATAATTAATAGGCTACATTCATCACAGACATATAACAACTTCACTGTATTCACTTCAATGCATTAAATGTGTTTAAAAAATACAGTATGCTATATTCAGGGATCATGCCGGGAGCATTGACAATGTATGCTGAGTTTTTTTTTTAATCTGCCACAACATATTTATGAATATTGATACTGCATGTGATATGTGACATCCTCATACATACTTTTAGAAGAGTGGAAAAGGGAAGAAAACCCCACACCTTAATGTCTGCAGTTTGTAGTTGGTGTGGTGTAATGCTGTATATAGAAGCTGGACTCCATGCACACTCATGTTATTATCAGCCAGATCCGGCTTTGTCAGGGAGACACAGGACTGCAGGGCAGAGGCCAGAGCTGTGTATTCATCCGACAGCTGACAGCCAACTAGTCTACAAGGAGAAAGAAACATGACATTTCATCATGCAGAAAATTATGCAAACGTTAGAACAATTATTAGGATATTTCCTACATCTTATTTACTTATTTATATTTCTTCTTCATTGAACCAGCAATGCAATGCAACTTAAACGTATGCCAGTCCCTCCAGTTTTTTGTGATTTTGAGTTCCCACGTTATTGCCATGTTATCATCAATATGTCTGACAGTCCAGCGAAGTGATGAAGCCAGGGTTTCTCCAGGAGAACACTCCTGAAGACTCTTATTGCCACCAGCCTCCTCCCCTGAAGAGTGCATCCCTGGGGATAATCTTTGAAACAACAAATAAAAGTCTTCTAGGTCCTGACGAACGACTGCTGGTTCCGGCTGGGTAGAAGACTCAAGCTGGTTGATAGGATGGGTACTGGCAAAACCCACCTGGAGGGCAACGGGAACTGGAGCGGAGGCGGCAAGGTAGGCTGCTGGGCTCATTGTTAGTTGCGTCATTCTGTCAGGATTCTGGAGTTTGAGCCCAAATGCAGCACAGAGGTCCAGGTCCAGATTCAGGGTTATTATTACACAAAGACGGAAACTACAAAAACTAAATGCGATGAAGATAAGACAGCTACAAATATGCGATGAAGATAACAGCTACAAATGAAAAACCGCTAAATAGGTAGGCCTACAGAGTTTCAACGGGTAGGCCTACTACTCACACAGGACAAGTCTGACAAGGAACAAGAGAAACACTAGGAGAATAATCACAGGAAAACACGCAATAGGTCGGAACATAACAGGGTGCAGGTGGATAGACAACGAATCAGGGGTGAATGACACTCTATGCGTTTACATGAGACACTTAAGTCCGATTTAACTCACTTTAAATCTGATTAAAACTTAATTCCGCTCTAAAAATATCATGTAAACACTTACCGAACAGGATTTAAGTTTATTCTGATTTAAACTTAAGTCTGATTAAAGTGGGTGGTTTATTCCTCTTTTAAATCTGATTAAACACATTCCTCTGTCATGTCATGTAACCTTTTATTCAGAATTACAGTAAGTCCAGTCATTCCACGCATGCTCATTGGCCACACAATGGCGCCAAGAGCCCGTGCTTTCTGCTAGTGAGAAAAATATGGCGGCACTTCCTGTTTATTTTCACATGAAAGTTTTGCTTAATTTAAAGTCCCTAAGCGACTATAAATGTTGTGGCTTCCATATATTGATGTAAAAGTGCCCCACGAAGTAATGAAGCACAACAAAGTTACTCCACATCACCCTTTGACCAGTTCGTTTTTCTAAGCTAGGTGGGTGCTAACTAGCATTTGAAAAAAACAGACCCAAAGGGGATGTCTCCAGCCTTGAGTCCGACTGAGGGAATTCATTTTCGGGCAGATTAGCTTCTGTCCCAGCAGTAAACAGAGTTCCCCGGAGGTTTGGCCACCACGCCCCCACGCCTTATTTGGCTCGCTCAGCACGTGCGTCCTCAGTCCAATCGCAATGCTTTGAATCAGATTTAAGTGAAAGTGCCATGTATACACATCGCAAAATAACTCTTAATCCGATCTATTTAAATCTCATTTATTAAATCGGACTTAAAAACATCATGTAACCGTAGCCAATGGCTACGTGTACATGATGTTTTTGAATCAGATTTAATAGATCGGATTTAAGTAGATCGGATTAAGAGTTATTTTGCGAGGTGTATACATGGCACTTTCACTTAAATCTGATTAAACGTCTGGGGAAAAGAAAGCATTGCAATTGAACTGAGGATGCACGTGCTGAGCGAGCCAAATAAGAAATGGGGGCGTGGTCGCTAAACCTTCATGACTACCAGGACAGGTGCTAACCTTCTGCTAACCTTCTGTCCGAAAATGAATGCCTTAAATCGGACTGAAAGCTATAGGGACATCCCATCTCTGGTTCTTTCAAAATGCTAGTTAGCTTACCCACCTAGCTTAGAAAAACGAGTGGTCAAAGGGTGATGTGGAGTAACTTTGTTGTGCTTCATTACTTCGTGGGGCACTTTTACATCAATATATGGAAGCCACAACATTTATAGTCGCTTAGGGACTTTAGATTAAGCAATACTTCAGAGAATGTCTAGTAAGAGAACGGAATCTACCATTGACTCCCATTGTAGCCCCGTTGGCGAACGCAGCCAAGTGAAAGATGAATGGGAGCCTATTGGGCTAAATGGCTCAGCAGGGATTTGTGACGGTTCTGTTCTCTGGTTTGTAAAGATGTGTGCACATGCTGTACCTCATCATGGAAGTTGTATTAGAAGTGAAGTTAAATGTTCCTTGTATGACTTTGTTCTCCCAAATACTTGTTAGTTTTGTCCTGCAACACGCTAGCATTCGGCTAATACCAGCTGGCTGAGGAATCTCTGCGACTATTTACGACCAGAGCTGACGAGAGACGTACTCTGACTGATCCTCGCAGAGACATCTACGGTCACACACCTCAAAACCCCCCACCACCGTCCAACATGTTAATTGAAGGTGCCCAAATTCTTAAGGATGAGCACTGTCATTTCCTTTACCCTATTTACACTTATCGCTTTTCCACCACCTTAAATGCAGTAAATAACAGGTGTCCGCAAACTTTAAACACATTGAC
The DNA here is from genome assembly GCF_034702125.1 of Engraulis encrasicolus. NCBI lineage: Eukaryota > Metazoa > Chordata > Actinopteri > Clupeiformes > Engraulidae > Engraulis > Engraulis encrasicolus. The sequence goes on along the minus strand of NC_085857.1, from coordinate 44,738,930 downwards.
ATCTGAAGTCAGAATTAAAACTACAAAACAAATGGATAAGTGCCGTAAAGTCGATTGTCACGTGTTATGTCATTGCTATAGTTTAAATAGGGGTCATTTTCAATAATCTAACACTTGACAAGATGCAAACGTGTCGGCAAATGCTTTCACTTACTCCTGTCTATCGAACGCGACTTCATTATTTCCAGGGAAAAAATTACACGGGCAGATACAATTATTAGAAGCATACAGCCCCATTGGGACCCATTCATTATTTACTTGGCAGCGAGAACATAGCTGCAATGCCACTCCTGGCCACCAGCCTGTGATCCTTCTCTTACGTTAGACATTCTCTGTCAATACTTTCATGTGAAAATCAACAGGAAGTGCCGCCATTTTTTCTCACTGAAACAAAGACCACGGGGGCTTGGGGCCATCGTGTGGCCAACAAGCATGCATGGAATTACCAGACTTATTGTAATTCTGAATAAAAGGTTACATGACAGAGGAACGTGTTTAATCGGATTTAAAAGAGGAATAAACCACCCACTTTAATCGGACTTAAGTTTAAATCAGAATAAACTTAAATCCTGTTCGGTAACTGTTTACATAATAATTATAGAGTGGAATTAAGTTTTAATCAGATTTAAAGTGAGTTAAATTGGACTTAAGTGTCTCATGTAAACGCATAGCTTTAGCAGGAGCAAATTAGGGGAGCCAACAGCACAGGTGGAAATAATAAAGGGGGAACAAGGGGCAGACAATGGGGGAGCAATCAGGGAGGCACGATGATAACAAGCAGGGCACTAATGAGCACTGACAAGACAGGTGAAACACATGAGAAGGCAAAGACCACAAGGGAACGAGCAGACATTGACAGGCAACGAGAGACAGACTAGCGACAACGAGATGCAAACTATCAGGAGCACAAGAAAAACCAAAAAGAAGCTACAGTACAACACTGACACGAAACAGGGTACACAGGAGAACAGGAAAACCAGGGACGTCAGAATGAGAGGGTAGTAAAACAAAAAACTAACAGGACAGAAAAACAAAGGAACACAAGGAACAATCAAAACAAGGAACAGGTAAGGAGGGACAGGTGAGGCAAACGAGGGGCGGGGCAGGCAACACAGGGGCACAGTGACAGGTGACATGATGGGACTAAATGTAAACAAAAGCACATGGAGAACCAAAACAATCTATCATCACAGTCTATCATCTTTGAATTAAATATACAAATGCTTTTAAATTATGTATAACATTTCATAATTCCATCATGAAGAACATATTTGTGAATATTCACAACATCAAATTAGCTGCATGTGGTCCCTGAACCAAAATCAGTCTGACACCCCTGCCTTACCATATTAGTGGTAGAAAACTTTTGTTTTAGCATGTTGGGTTGTACTCTGTTCATGTCTAAACCCTTACAGAGTGATATTGCTAATAGGCTATACACTGGCTGTCTCTTGCCAAGTAGAATTCACCTAATGTACCAAAGGACTGGTCTACCCCCCTGAATGACTGAGAACCACTGACTGGCAGAGATTCTGGTGTTAAAACAAAGGTGTGCACCAATTTAAATAATGACCAGGTCTGACATTAGGATTTCATTATAAAAAGTTAGGTATCTATAGACTTCATGGTAACGCGTTACTTTACGGTACAGTATTTACTGTGTACTTTCTGCGTAGCAACAGGGTAACAGAGAGAAGTTACATAGTATCTAACGGGTAAAAAGGGGGTAATTACAAAGTAAATACTATGTAATACACATATCTCAAGAATTACTATGAAACTACTGTGTATTTTCTAACCATCTAATCATCGAACTTCTCTTTGTTACCCTGTTGTTACCCAATTAATGGTATTTACTTATTAATTACCCCTTTTTACCCATTAGATACCATGTAACTTCTCTCTGTTACCCTGTTGTTACCCAGAAAGTACACAGTAATTACGTAGGATAACTGTACCGTAAAGTAAAACGTTACCGACTTCATTATAACATAGTGCACACATAGTCTATTTGTTTCATGTGTTTACAGTGAAACATCATATTCCTGTACTATTAAATAGCCTTAGGTGGCATTAGCTAAATGGCTAAGTTAGGAATCTGCATCTTCAACCTCTGAACATTTGGTCAACAAATTATGACGTGTGAAACTAATAGTGTGGTATGAATTGTCTGAATAACAGCTCCCGTAGGATTTTTGTGATAACATTGGTTTTTTTTGTTGCTTCATTTGCTTTGGTTGGGGTCCTACTACTGAAATATTGTGGGTGTCAAATTTTCTGACCCCGTTATACCCCTCCTCTAGGGGGCGCTTTCTCGCCCTGGCCAGTATAGCTACCGAACCCATATCTCTACTAATAATTGTCACATTTTCACAATCTTGGTGTCAATTTCAGGGTTATTGATGATGCTGAGTCCATTTATGACAATTTAATTTTGATCAGAAGTCGCTATTAACATATTTTGTAGATTTAAAGGCTATTTTGTTCACGACAAGCCTTCAGTGGGAGATTTAACCACGATGGTATCCGTCTCATTGGATCTGCACACATTTTATAAATAATAAAGATTTCAATTTTATTAGTGTCAGTACTGTGAGAAAATGATGGCTTTCAAATGTATTACCCCTTTATGCACCCCCTCCAGGTTGTCAATAACACGATTGAAAAGGAATACACCAGGATATTCTTCAAATAAAGACTAAATATTAACTAACCAGAGGGGGTTATGAAGTTAAAGGGACAGTTTGGTCAATTTCAACATGCAGTTCTAATGCTCACACTACCCTGGACTTGTCAGTGCCTGAGATTTTTTTTTCTTCTTTTTCAGCCGTTTCCGAGATCCTGGTCATTGTAATGGGGGCAGCTCTTTGTTTACATTTCAAAAAAACATTTTTATTTATTCCCAAAAACATCAACAAGGATATAAAACATCAGCAGACAACTAGCAGACAGCAGTACCTGTTGGGAAAATATTTGGAGTTGGCCTATGTTTCATTTTTTAAAAATGTAAACAAACGCTGCCCCCATTAGAATTGCTCATATCTCGGAAAGGGCTGAGCCGAAAAATGTGGCATCACCAGGTACTGACAAGTCAAGGGTAGCATGAGCAATACAACTGCATGTTGAAATTGACCAAACTGTCCCTTTAATGCCGACCAGCTATGTAATTTGTGTGTGAACAACAGTAACTGTGTTTCATACTGTATAGTGACTTTTTGGGTTGGAGTTAAAGGCCCCATTGAGGTTTTTTTTTTTTTTTTTTTTTTTTTTTACCATTTTAAGCAATCATTTTTAACATCCCAACCTTAATATTCCAACCTAACAATTTTGAAGTAAAAAAAGATAATGTACTGTAATGGTAATATCAACTAATTCATACAAAATATCATGAACATGAATAGTTAACAGCCTGCTTGAACTTACACTCCCTCCTTCTAAGCCCAACCACTTCTTTCTATCTAAGGAAGAACCAGGCAGACAAAAAAAACAACTGTTTACTGAGGAGTGCTGGTCATTAAGGATTGCTGCTTCACTTTTTTTCTCCTAAGCAGGTGCACTTTGGCTCAAGGAAGTAAGTCACTTCAAGATATGATCAGATGTAACTCCAGTTTCAGCCATCAACAATTAGAACTCTTCCTGGTTCAGTCATTTGAAGGGACACCAGCATTTCACCTGTAGTCTTTCAACAGCATGCATGAGGCTAGCTTCATCAGTTGGGATACAGAGGGAGACATCTTTAGTGCACAGGGAGCGTGGTACAATAGACATTTTGTGCGGTAATTGCCAGTTGTCTCCTCTAGTTTAGGCACAAGCTGACAAGCCTGCTTCAGTGTATAATAAAAGGTCTCTCCAAAGCCTCACCTAAATGAAATGTTCAAATTGTTTTGGACCTATCTCTGAAAAATGTAAAATATCATCCTCTGCGTTGTCTAACACAAGGACTGATGAAACCAGGCTTTTTAGAGGAGACTTACGTGCAAATTGATTGCCAGTGCAGTAGAGCTCAATTGAATTTTGCATCTTCACAGCTTTTGCCCTTGATGGCAACACCTCCCGTAAGCTGCTAGTGTTCCCTTCGCACAGACTTGCTGGGTTGAGGGAAGCTGTCCAAATAGTGAATCACAATATGAGCAAGATGTGGTGTTGTGGTGACAAGACATGGGCAGCGGCATCCTGACTCAGTCCTACTTTCCCACCATGAAGTTCCTTCATTTTCCTTTATGCTCTAGGCTATGATCTGTTAACAAATGAATGAAGGGAACCTTTGATTATTCCCCAACAAAATCCCCTTACCGAAGAGCATCCCATTTAATAGGATAATCTTGTACCAAAGCATTCATTTGAGCAAGATGGACTGCCCTGAGGTGATCATATGCAAAGAAGTACTTGATAAGGTTCCCCAAAGCAGCCAGATAACCTTCCCAGGATGACAAGCACTATGTAGAGGACTCTCACTTGCTCTTGTAGTTGTTGTACAAGAAACTGAGCAAACTCTATAGTGTCTTCTGCTTGAAGAGGTTGGATATTTTCAAAATAGAAGGACCGGGTGTTACTGTACAATTGCAATGCATCTGGACTGTGCAGATGCAGAGCCTCATTGAAATCCACACACTTAGGCTTGAATAGATTCAAGGGGATGAGTACAGGAAATGGCAACAAATCTTATCATCATAATAGCCAGGCTATGCGTGATGTGATATTCAAGGGCACTTGTATGCTTTCCCACCAAAGACTCCATGGAGAGCTGCTGAAGAGTATGAATCATGTTCAATTCAGCATGTGTCAATGCCACTTGCATCAGTTGTTTTGCCAAGAGCATACATTGCAGCAAACATTACATATACCTACATGCAAAACATCTGCTCGTAGGTGCTTTGGTAAAGGGCAAGACCAAAGTCTCCTCTCAGGACCTAATAAAAAAGCAGTGATTCCCTGTATAAACATCAGAACAGCAAATGGGTTGCATAATTTAGGATAGGTCTTGAAAGGGGAGCGATGACCTCTGAGTTTGTCAGGCTATAAGTCCCAGATTGCTGGGATATAAGCAGAGATTTAGTGGCAGCCCAACAATGGATGACTCCATGTTTTACCAACTTCTTGGGATGTTTGGGTGTTTGTTTATCTATGGACAGAATGAGATCATCACGGTCGGTTTCCTATTCTGTACATGCTGCTGCTGTACTGTTGGTCACATCTGTTGCTAAGTAATTGGCAAGTGCCCATGTAGGATTGGAGGCTTTGGAAACAGTGTTGTCCACATTTCTTTATTTGAAAGTTGTAGGCTTCATTGAACTGCCCTAGTCCTTATGGTTGGTACAGTAGCTGCAAGTGCTTGACATCAAACCTGTGGGGACAGGAGCTTCTCTGAGTTGACAAGGAGTTGGTTGACAGCATCTAAATCTTCATCTCTTTGATTCATTACAAGCACAGTGCCATGGAAGGTGTCTGTGAGTTTAAGGTTGTACAGTAAATGGCAAACCAAACATTTACTCCTTTTTTAACAAAATCAGGTAAACAAAACCTGCCCGTCTTGTTCATGCATCTCAGAACAACTTGTTCTATTCGTTTTCCGAGTCCAATTATTCTTTGATAGTCACTGCCAATACAAATTACTCACTTTGGTTACTTTATTGCCCGACCCTCCATAGATGTTCTTTCAAAGGGAGTAATAGCGCCTTTTCTCTTGATGCCGGGTGAGTGCATAGGTTCCAACAGGTAAACTATAGGTTCAAGTAAGGGGAACTCGCACACTTTGGATGCCAACGCAAGAGTGTCCTTTTATTGCACTGAGGATGGTCTGAATGGGACCGAAACATTTGCACTGTTCACTTGGGTAGCACTTTTTTATTTTTGAAACATGCAATAAAAGGACACTATTGCATCGGCATCCAAGGTGTGCGAGTTCCCCTTACTTGATCCAACCCTCCATAGAGAAATAATGACTTCAGTTGCACTGGTAGCGTTGGACACCTTTGGTGTACACACACAATGAGACACTTCGTATCTTCTGTTAAACGTTTTTTCTTTTCTATCACTATTTCTTCCTCCTGATATTGCCAATCGGCCAAGCCTTATACAAAGAATTAGAAACTGAGCTGATCAGTTTCATTGTTGTCTATTTTAATAACATAATTGAAAACCCTGAAACTGTTCATAAAATTGGGTAACGGAATGGGACGGATGCCATAATAGTCATAACTCCCACATCAGACTTGTAGGCGGACAAGATAACCTTTTAATCTCGAAAATATGTGTAATAGCAACTTCTGATCACATTAGAACTGTCATAAATGGACTCGGGATCCTTAATAACCCCTTTATTGACACCATTTTTGTGAAAATAGGAATTTTATTGGTGCATTTATGGTTGCAGTACGTATCCTGGCCGAGGTGAAAAAGTGCCCCCTGGTGGGGGTGCATAAAGGGGAAATACATTTGAAACCCATCATTTTCTCACAGTACTGACCTTAATAAAATTGAAATCTTAATTATTTATAAGATGTGTGCGGATCCAATGAGACGGATGCCATCGTTGTCAAATCTCCCACAGAAGGCTTGTTTGTGGACAAAATAGCCTTCACATCTACAACATATGTTAATAGCAACTTCTGATCAAAATGAAAATGTCATAAATGCACTCAGCATCATCAATAACCCTGAAATTGACACTAAGTTTGTGAAAATGTGATAATTAATAGTAGAGATATGGGTTCGGTTGCTATACTGGCCAGGGCGAGAAAGCGCCCCCTAGAGGAGGGGTATAACGGGGTTAGAAAATTTGACACCCATCATTTTTCAGTAGTAGGACCCCAAACAAAGCAAATAAAGCAAAAAAATAAAACAAAAACACTTTTAGCACAAAAGTCCTACGGAATGACACTTCATACCACACTATAAAGGTTGTCGTCTATAATTAACAATGCTGCCTTCACATGTGATGGAAAATAAGTTTATTTGCATACTGTGTGTTTGTCTACTGCATATAAGAGGTCAAATACATCATCCTATATTGGGCAGAGATGTTGGATGGCCTTGTGTTTCTGGTGGCAGAAGGAATGCCACATAGCAGAGACTAATGGGCAAGACAATCACTAACACCTACCTTAATGTCTGCAGCTTACAGTGAGGACTAGACAGTCCCTTAGAGATGAATTCAACCCCAGAATCTCCCAAGGCATTTTTACTCAGGTCCATCTCCAGCAGGGTGTTTGCTGATTGCAGAGCATTGGCCACAACCTCACAGGATTTACCAGTGAGCTGACAACCAGACAGTCTGTAAAGCAAAAAGCCTCAGTAAGTCCAGAACACAACAAGACAAAACACTTTTCTTCAACAGTTAACATATGGATCATTTTGTATTCCTTGTCTTTAGATATCTTTGTTGTATCATCTGCTGTAAAGGACAAATCTTATTCATTCATTAAAAAACACACAAATACCGAAGGCCTTCAACCACATGCTCAGGATTCCTCCATGTGGAAAGTAATAGCTCCTGTGCTGGGCTTGTAGGGGGACTGTTGTCCAAATCCAGTCTTGTTGCAGCGGAGGGGTTTAACATCAGAGTTAAAACCAGCCAAACACAACCATCACCTGAGATGTGGTTAGGGGAGATCCTGAAAGAGACACAACAGCAGAAAAGTTATTTTATTTCTAGTTCATTATGACTCATATCCACACTGGCCTTTTTCTTTTCCATGTTCATGTACAGTATGCAGCAGCTTCATGCTACTGTTCTACACTCCCACAGGGATATTACTGTCATACCAACTGTTTTAGTTCAGAAGCCATTCCCATAGAACTATGACATAAAGGTAATTAATAGGCTACATTCATCACAAACATATAACAACTTGACTGTATTATTCACTTCAATTCCTTCAATGCATTAAATGTGTTAAAATACAGTATGCTATATTCAGGGATCATGCCAGGAACATTCTGACAATGTAATCTGAGGTTTTTTTAATGAATTCGGCCAAACACCATCACTCAAGACAATTCAATCTGCTACAACATATGAATATTGATACTGCATGTGATATGTGATATCCTCAAAAATACTTTTAGAAGAGTGGAAAAGGGAAGAAAACCCCACACCTTAATGTCTGCAGTTTGCCGTTGGTGTGGTGTAATGCTGCATATAGAAGCTGGACTCCATGCACACTCCACTCCACTCCATGCACACTCATGTTATTATCAGCCAGATCCAACTCTGTCAGGGAGACACAGGACTGCAGGGCAGAGGCCAGAGCTTTGTAGGATTCATCCGACAGCTGACAGCCAACAAGTCTACAAGGAGAAACAAACATTTTCATCAAGCAGAAAATTATGCAAACATTAGACTTAAAGCTAGAACAATACAATTATTAGGATATTTCCTACATCTTCTTAGTTATTGTGTTATTTCTTCTTTATTGAACCATCAATGCAATCAATGCAACTTAAACTTGTGCCAGTCCCTCCAGTTTTTTTGTGATTTTGCGTTGGCATGAATTCCCATCTAGTCATCAATATGCCGCATATTCTTGTGATGCCACATATTTCCTACTATGCCGCATAACTATAACAAAATACACAAAAATACAGCACAATAGTCATAAAAACCCATGCATCCACAAATTTTCTCTATTGTAAAATACTCATCTTTGATTTATGTCAGTTGAATCAAGAAAAAGCATAATTTGTCTTCCCTTGGCAACCATTGCCATAGCTGAACAAAATCAACTAAGGTAGCTTAGTAAAATATTGAGTGCCCTTAAATATGGAACATCAGCTGTTACTCCAGTAGTATGCACACTTTCCCAGATCGGTAGTCCCTAATGCCGTAAGTCTTCATCACACGTTTTACAAATCCAGTTCAAAAGGCTTTCATTTTTTCCAAAAAATAGTCAAACTACAAACCCCAACTCCGGTGAAGTTGGGACGTTTGGTAAACAGTGAATAAAATCAAAATGCTATCATTTTCAAAACATTCAATCTATTCATTAGATGGAGAATAGTGAAAAGACAACATATTAAGTGTTAAAACCGAGAAAAATATTGTTTTGGGGAACATATGTACTCATTTCTAATTTGATAAATGCAACACGTCTCAAATAAGTTGGGACGGGGATCAGTGAAATTTAGTAAACATCCAAATAAGATAAAACAACAAAGAAGAACATTTCAAAATGAATTGTACTGACGTACAATATAGGTGTCCAGGTATAAGATCATCACAGAGAGGCTGAGTCACTCAGAATTAAAGATGTAAAGGGAATAATTACCATAGTTATTACATACATTTTTGAATTCCCTTTGATTTACCACGATTGAGTGTATATAAGACTTATTTTTATTACTAAAATCTTGTATAGGTTCATGACATCAGAGTAGAGTAGAGTAGAGTAGAGTAACTTTATTGATCCCCAGGGGGAAATTCAGGTATCCAGTAGCTTACATAAATACACAAATACACAAAAGCCCACATGGACATTTCAAGACAAAAATAAACACAGGAATAGTCATCAGGGTGGGGAAAATAAAATAAAATAAAATAATAGAGATAATAAATGTAGAAAAGGTAATTGTGCAAAAAGACATTCTGTGAGTTGGGATAGACCAATGCAGAAAAACATACTCTGTCAGTTAAGGTAGACAAGTGTTGATGGATACATCTATGATATAGTATAGTATGTAGAAGTAGGCAGTGTACAGAGTATGATAGGGGTTGAAAATTCTTACAATGTCACAGTAAAGTACAGGTAAGTGTATTAGGCAAGCACACACACACACACACACACACACACACACACACACACACACACACACACACACACACACACACACACACACACACACACACACACACACACACACACACACACACACACACACACACACACACACGCGCACACGCACACACACACCAATAGCGCATTCAGGCCGACTGAGAACCATGCTGGAGCCCGTTCCCGCACCTAATCGCGAACCGGCCGTCGTGTTCACGTCACAGATATTTGCGTTCGTGAACCGGAAAACCGCAAAATACTAGGTTTTTCTCTGCGAACCGTGACGACAGCGTGGTCGTCAGCAGGTTCATCCGGGTAACACAGTCACGTGCGGAAGAAGTTCAGAGCCCGGTGTGAACACTGGCGGTTCGCAGACAAATACTTTAGTGCCGAACGTAACTGGTGCGAGCACCGACACCGGCTCCGTTCTGGTCGGCCTGAAAGCCATAAAAGAGGTTCCCCAGTAACTGGGCCAGCTCCGACAGATCACAGTCTTTGCTTGTGGTAAGCAGGAAAAACAAGTATGTCCAGTGGTCAAGGGTCAAAAGTTCCTTAGTGCAGTTATTGGACAGCACACACACACAGACACAGACACAGACACAGACACAGACACAGACACAGACACAGACACAGACACACAAAGAGGTTTCCCGGGCTGGGCCAGCTCTGGCATCTCAGGCAGTCCAGTCCCCTATGATGATGTTCTTCTTAGTGTCCTTCTGTGTGTTGTTAAACAGCTGAATTGCCCATGGGACAAAGGACTTCCTTAGTCTGTCAGTCCTGCAGGTGAAAGCACGGAGTCTGTGACTGAACAGACTCAGTTGGTTAGTGAAGGTGGCGTTAAGGGGGTGATGCTGATTGTCCATAATAGAGTCTAGTCTGCTCAGTGTTCTGCTCTCGGTTATTGAGGTGAGTGTCTCCAGTTCCATGCCCACCACTGATCCCGCCTTCCTCACCAGTCTGTCAAGGCGTCCAGCATCTCTCTTCCTGATGCTTCCTCCCCAGCACGTCGCAGCAAAGAAGAGCACGCTGGCCATGACAGACTGGTAGAACATAAGCAGAAGTCGGCTGCAGACATTGAAGGACCTCAGCCTTCTGAGGAAATAGAGCCTGCTTTGGCCTTTCCTGTAGAGTGCATCTGAGTTTGTGGACCAGTCCAGTTTATTGCCGAGGTGCACTCCTAGGTACTTGTAAGTGCTGACAGTCTCCACTTTCTCTCCCCCAATAGAGACAGGCACCAAGGGTGGGATGGAGCGCCTGAAATCAACCACCATTTCCTTGGTTTTGGTGGTGTTCAGGTGCAGCTGATTGTTTTGACACCATCCCACAAAGTCGTCACCTAGTGCCCTGTACTCCTCCTCCTGACCATCTCTGATACACCCCACAATTGCAGTGTCGTCTGAGAACTTCTGCATGTGGCATGTCGCAGAGTTGTAGCTGAAGTCTGTCGTATACAGAGTACGGGGGAAAGCACCGTTCCTTGTGGTACTCCTGTGCTGCTCACCACTGTCTCAGATGTGATGTCACCCATCCTTACAAACTGGGGTCGTTCCGTGAGGTAGTCAGTGATCCAGGTCACCAGGCCAGGCTCCACTCCCATCTGCACCAGTTTATCTCTCAGCAGCAGTGGTTGAATAGTGTTGAAAGCGCTGGAGAAATCAAAAAACATGATTCTCACAGCACAGCCACCCTTGTCCAAGTGAGAATGTATCCTGTGGAGGAGATACAGGATAGCATCCTCCACTCCCACGTTCTCTTGGTAGGCAAACTGCAGAGGATCCAGTGCGTGTCGTACCTGGGGCTTGAGGTGGTAGCGCAGCAGCACCCGTTCGAATGTTTTCATTAGATGTGAGGTGAGGGCAACCGGTCTGTAATCGTTGAGTTCCTTGGGGTGTGCTTTCTTTGGGACGGGTATCAGGCATGATGTTTTCCACATGGTGGGGACCTTTCCTTCCTGCAGACTCCTATTGTACAGGTGATGTAATGGCTCAGCTAATGCCTCAGCACATGTCTTGAGCATTCTTGCACAAACGCCATCAGGGCCAGCTGCCTTGGATTTTAGTTTTTTCAGTACCCCACATCATGAAATATATATTGGCTGTAGTCTCACTCTAGCACTCCAGGAATTAGAGCTATTGAAAATTGGCCATATTAAGAATGCTTAATGCGTGCAAATGATACAGGGGTGTAACATTCTCCTAAGCACCTGAGCTCACTTGAAATTGACCCAGAAGACATGGGAAACTGTCCTTTGCTTACAGAAGTCAGAAGAAGTTGTAGAAGTCCATTCTTTTTGACAATAATAGAGCATTGCACATCCTGTGCTACAGTGAAAATGGACCATCCAACTTGTGTTAGTGCTAACTTCAAAAGTCAGCCTCCATGATGGCATGCGGGTGCAGTAGTGCATTGGTTAAGATGTTCTCACTCATCTGTAGAGTTAAATACAGTGCTGAATGGTAAAAATGGGTTTTAAACAGCATGAAAAGCCACTCATGCATTATATTATAGTAAGGTCAAATTGCATTCTCTACTATGTTTTAACAGTTTGGCTCCATCATAAGGACCAGCAGGTGATAAAATGGTGGCCTTTTGGTCAAGACCTGTCACACTGTAAGCACTACAGAAAGGTAAACATTGCAAAACATGACAAGGAATACACCCACCATTTAAGCTGGTGAAATCATGTCCAAGATAGGAATTAACAGTTTTTTGTATAAAATCATCTCATCCTTAATGTATTTAACTATTAAGTGTTGTCTTTTGTTTTGTTTTAGTCCTTTTTCGACATTTGCTGCCATTTATTGTCCCCGTCCCAACTCTTTTGAGACGTGTTGGATTTATCAAATTAGAAATGAGTACATATGTCCCCCAAAACAATATTTTTTCTCGGTTTTAACACTTAATATGTTGTCCTTTCACTATTCTCCATCTAATGAATAGATTGAATGTTTTGAAAATGATAGCATTTTGATTTTATTCACTGTTTACCAAACGTCCCAACTTCACCAGAGTTGGGGTTTGTATGCTATTTTTAAGAACAGAATCTAATAGACAGGGCCATACACAGGACATGTGGTCATTTTTTGTCTGTATCATCTTTGAATTAAATATACAAATGCTTTTAAATTATGTACAATATTTCATGATTCCATGAAGAATTGTGTAAATGGTACAGCCCAACTGACATCAAATTGGCTGCATGTGGTGCCTGAACCAAAATCAGTCTGACACCCCTGCCTTTCAATATTAGTGGTAGAAAAAAATTGTTTTAGCATGTTGTACTCTGTTCATGTCTAAACACTTATAGAGTGATACTGCTATGAAGGCTAGGCTATCCACTGGCTGACGCCTCTTGCCAAGTAGAATGCACCTAATGTACCAAACTGGTCTGGTCCCCCTGAATGACTGAGAACCACTGACTGGCAGAGATTCTGGTGTTAAAACAAAGATGAGAACTAATTTAAATAATGACACCATGGCCAAGTCTGACATTAGGATTTCATTATAAAAAGTTATGCATCTATAGACTTCATCATTATAACACAGTGCACACATAGTCTGTTTGTTTCATGTGCTGATTTACAGTGAAACATCACATTCCTGTACTATTAAATAGCCTTAGGTGGCATTGGTTAAATGGCTAAGCTAGGAATCTCCATCTGCAACCTCTGAACATTTGGTCAACAAATTATAATGTGTGAAACGAATGGTTGTTGTCTAGAATTAACAATGCTGCCTTCACATGTGATGGAAAATAAGTTTGTTTGCATACTGTGTGTTTGTCTACTCGATATAATACATCATCCTACATTGGGTAGACATGTTGGATGTCATTGTGTTTCTTGTGGCAGAAGGAATGCCACATAGCAGAGACTAATGGGTAAGACAATGACCACCTACCTTAATGTCTGCAGCTTACAGTGAGGAATAGACAGTCCCCTACAGATGAATTCAACTCCAGAATCTCCAAAGGCATTGTTACTCAGGTCCATCTCCAGCAGGGTGTTTGCTGATTGCAGATCATTGGCCAAAGCTTCACAGGATTTATCAGTGAGCTGACAACCAGATAGTCTGTAAGAAAAAAAGCCTCATTAAGTCCAGAACACAACACAAAACACTTTTCTTCAACAGTTAATATAAGGATCGTTTTTAGATGCGTCCCAGCATCTCTATAAAGCCCCCTGCACATTACATGCGGTAATACGAATCCGATTTGACCGTTAATCATTCATTGTCTATGGAGAACCGCATTCCGTATGCGGTTGGGGTCCGGACAGTCCGGTGCGGGAGAAAGTCCGCATCCGAGAGCCTCCGCATACGTTCAAATATTTCAACTCGTCCGGAAAATTCCGTGCCTGACCGTGCAGTAAAGAGAGCTGTTGCTATGGTGATGATAAACACTTTAGGATTTCCCGCGGATCTTCTCAAAAATTAATAGATAAATATCAAAATTACGCCGTTTTAAGCTGTTAAAAACAGTGATAATGTCCAAACTTTATCATTATTTAATCCACACTAGATAGGTGGACAAGAAAACAAGCAGTTATGTAAGGGATAATGTATTGTCCACACGTGACTATAGGAAAATATTTTCCCGACGAGGCGAATAACACCCCCCGACGCCGAAGGCGGAGGGGTGTTATTCCGCTTCGAAGGGAAATATTTTCCTATAGTCACGTGTGGACAATACATTATCCCGCTTATTATACGGCTTTTACCAACATTAAAAAGCATAAATAGTTAACAGGTAGTTTAAAATAACATGTGTATTGCCATTTTATAGCGTGTGCAAAGAAAGATAGTTCGTGTAACGCTCATAATTTAAAAAGGTTACCAAGCAACAGAGTTTGGCTACTTTCTAACTTGTCACAGCCACGTTGCGCTTCATACTGTTTGCAGGCTGCCTCGTTCACTGCGCGATATCTAGGCTACTAAACCTGGGTTCATAACAGGAATATTTATATCTAATCGGCGACAGTATTCCAGAAACAAAGCATAGCAACCCAAGCACTGCTGTGCGCCCTGACCATCATTATCGATCCTGCTACAGGCACAGTACTGTGCGCCGGATGGTTGGCTGGAGGAGGCAACTTCTAGCCTACAGGCTACACCCTTAAGGAAACTGTCAACGAACTCCTCACTTGTAAAAAACACAAATGAAATAAAACATACTAGGCAATAGTTTTAATAAAAGATGTCACGACAGCGGCCGGCGGGCAGTGACAGTTTGCTTTCTTGGAACAGCAACACTCGGACATGAGATGTTGCTGATGAATCCTGATGGGCTGCACTCTGCCTTTTTTTGTTACTAACTTCGTCAGGATGACATAACTGTTAAAATTAATCGCTGAATGAGACTTCTAGTGTTGTTGCAATTCGTCTTGAGACGTTTGAGAAGTGGTTGGTTACCGGAGCATCAGTGGGTTATCAGCAGCGTGCGTTAATCGCGCTGCTGCCATTCTGCTAAAAATCAGAAGGCAAGACATATCATTGAAGATATGACCGATCTACTTGCGGAGCGATCTCTGAAGTGACCAAACTCGTTGCCATTGGCAGCGGGTATTATTAGGTGGGCATTACAGAAAAGTAGTGACCACGGAACGTTGGGTCCGCCCATTGAAAGTGAATGGGAGCTCTTGCACCATTCTAGAATGCCGTATAGTAAGGATTTGATACGAAATTACGAAAACCAAATTCATCACCAAACACAGCGATACTTTTCACACATGATCTTTATCAGTAACACACTACAAAAAAGTGAAATGAAGCGTTCTTAGTGTTCGAATAAATACGTTTTGTGGCATTTTCTACTTCGGCCGCCATGTTTCAAACAGGCCACTAGACCTTGCTTGCGAGAGTTTTTCTGAGGTAATACGGTGTCCACTAGGTGGCTACCACTCCGGTGATGCGGTTTCCGTATTGCCCAGTGTGCAGGGGGCTTAAAGCCCCCTGCACATTACATGCGGTAATACGAATCCGATTTGACCGTTAACCATTCATTGTCTATGGAGAACCGCATTCCGTATGCGGTTGGAGTCCGGACAGTCCGGTGCGGAAGAAAGTCCGCATCCGAGAGCCTCCGCATACGTTCAAATATTTCAACTCGTCCGGAAAATTCCGTGCCTGACCGTGCGGTAAAGAGAGCTGTTGCTATGGTGATGATAAACACTTTAGGATTTCCCGCGGATCTATTAAAAAAAATAATAGATAAATATCAAAATTACGCCGTTTTAAGCTGTTAAAAACGGTGACAATGTTCAAACTTTATCATTATATAATCCACACTAGATAGGTGGACAAGAAAACAAGCATTTATGATTTGATACGAAATTACGAAAACCAAATTCATCACCAAACACACCAATACTTTTCACACATGATCTTTATCAGTAAGACACTACAAAAAAGTGAAACGAAGCGTTTTTAGTGTTCAAATAAAGAAGTTTGGAGGCATTTTCTGCTCCGTCCGCCATGTTTCAAACCAGCCACTACTAAACTGCTTGCGGGAGTTTTTCTGAAGTAATACGGTGTCCACTAGGTGGCTACCACTCCGGTGATGCGGTGACCGTATTGCCCAGTGTGCAGGGGGCTTAAGAGAGTATGTCCGTCCATCCGTCTGAAACGCATTCGTCTGAAACGCATTCCTTCAATTGTTCCTTACTGTGGCCACAAGGCGGCATAGTTGCCATTTTGGACCGGAGCGAATGCGTGCAAGCCCATTGTTCCTTGCTGTGGCCACAAGGCGGCAGAGTTGCCATTTTGGACCGGAGCGAATGCGTGCAAGCCAGAACATATTACCAAACAGGCAAGACGGCTGATGGCATTGTGAGACAACTGAGGGGGGCATTCAATTTTCGCCATTGTTTTGCGTTTGGACAATGGGAGGCAACTTTATTTTGGTTCGTCAGAAACTCGCGGAAAAGAACGATTTAGAAGTCGGCAGGCAGTTTTTGACACAGATGTTTGTGCTCGGATAGAGAGGCGTTTGCATTGCATAACGCTCCACGGCATGGAACCGTAGTTGACAGGCGACCCGCAGCGCATACAGCTCTTCCTCTAAACGTTGACCTGTAACATTTGGTTATAGCTTTTCTCCTTTCTAAACATTTACATTTTCCTTAGTGCGTGGATAGAGGGGCGTTTGCATTGCATAACGCTCCACGACATGCAACTGTAGTTGACAGGCGACCCGCAGCGCAGCTCTTCCTCTAAACGTGGACCTGTAACATACATTTGGTTAGCTTTTTTTTCTTTCATAACATTCACATTTTCCTCCGCTTTTCTCCAGTCCACAAACTCGGGTTCAGAGGTCTGTGTGTAGCCTACGAGCCTCCCTTTTAATATTCCCAGCGAGTTTACTTCTGCCTTTTCAGTAGTCAGTTTGCGCTGCGCATTGGAGCATGGTGCTCGAACTACAAGTAGACATCTGGGCCATTTGACATACGGTGTGTTAGCCTACTCGTAACTTACAGAGAGGTTCTTTCGTTGGCGGGCTCGTACCCCACAGGTGCTTTTCGCTGCGCTCAGAGAGAGCACAGGACATAACGCGTCTTTCGTAATTGCTTTGTAGTCGTTTGAATTTGGTAAACTCTGGCACGGGAGCTCACTGCTTTGTGCCTTGACGGTGAAGCTGGTTTTGAAAAATAAGCGCATAATTCACCTAAAGGGTGAACCCATAAGCACATGATTCACCCAAACGATTTTATTTATTTATTATTTGTCGATGTTTAGATTCTTTCCCACATGCACATGATGCTGAAATGGCGTGATACTAAAGGTTGATACTAATAAATGTCTGGTCATTTGTAATGTAGCCTACTTCATCTATGTGAAATTTGAAATCATATGGTTCTTTTCCAAATCCAAGAATAAGCTTATTATAGCCTAAACTGCAAAAAATAAAGCCATGTCTTGCCATTTTGCTGCCTGCCACATTATTTGGAGTGTCCATGATGACCAATAAACAAAAAGTACATCCTCAGGGGGGCGTTGACAGGTTAGGAGGAGGCCAGGGGGGTGTTTGGGGGGGGGGGGAGGGATTGCATTGTAGGAACTGGCATAGAGGAACGCATCTGTTGTCCGCCTGTCGGCCTTGTTATTCCTTGTCTTTCGATATCTTTGCTGTGCCATCTGCTGTTAAGGACGAGATGAAAAAGAATCTTATTCATTAAAAAAAAAAAAAACACACACACATACCGAAGCTTTTTAACCTCACGTTCAGGATTCTTCCATGCGGAAAGTAATAGCTCCTGTGCAGGGTTTGTAGGTTGACTGTTGCCCAAATCCAGCTTTGTAGCAGCAGAGGGGTTTGACACCAGAGTTAAAGCAAGCCAAATACAGCCATCAACTGAGAGATAGTTAGGGGAGATTCTGAAAGAGACATAACAGCAGAAAAACAGCCATTATGACTCATATCCACACTGGCCTTTTTTCTTCTCCATGTCAATGTACAGTATGCAGCAGCTTCATGCTACTGTTCTACACTCCCACAGGGATATTAGTGTCATAACTATGTTTTAGTTCAGAAGCCATTCCCATAGAACTATGACACAAAGGTAATTAACACATTCAACACAGAAATGTAAGAACTTGTCTGTATTTCACTGATTCTTGAAAGTTTGGCAAAAACATGTCCCTGCAGTAAAATATTAATTCTGTTGAAAATCAACTAAATTTTCACAAACAAAATGAACCCAGGTAATGGCCAAGGGGTCTGTCACACGAATACATTTTTGTTTGAAATATTTAAGTGTAATTTTATTACTTTTCATGGCTATAAACCTGTCCACACCCTGTAAAAACGCCTGTCCCAAGGACTGGCATCATCATTTCAATTGACTTAAAATACAAAAATCACTAACAGAATTGAACAATATCACCATGATGTGGAAGACCATATTAAAGTGGTTCTACAGATGTGCACATAGTGGATGTAAAACAATATTTACTATTATTTACTGATTGCTCAAAATGTGTCCAGCATATTGGTCACCACCGTCAGATTTTTTCTAAAAGGCAATAAAATCAGGTATGCACAAGGTAATTTTCATTACTGAGGACCCCTTTTCAAACCTTTAGCTCTACTGCCTACTTCACCATCACTGAAGCTCCTGTAAGTTTATTATTTTGTCGTCAATTTGTTAATTTGTTTGGACACTGGTACTGTCCCAACCATAAACTGTCAACACCGTCGGGGGTTTTAATAGTATTGTATTACATTAATGTTAATAAATGTATTTTTTTCAGAAAAGGTATGAAGCACCCAAGAAACAGAGCGAAAATGAAATGGCTAATGTGAACAAACAATGCATAATATTTAAAAGAGTGCTTTTTTGTCTCACACCGTCAGATGTCACCACCGTCAGATTTTGTTCTGCTCATCATGTTGTTCCATATTATACTAAATTGTGCTGGTTAATGAAACATTACTAGGCATGTTAGTAATAATTGTGATCCAAAATGATACTCTAGCCACCACTGAGGTGCATTTGGAGGTTTTTTTGTCAGAAAACCTGACGGTGGTGACATCTGATGGAGTTCACCAAAAAACACATGTTTTACGTGTTTTTGACATGTTTTAAGAATATGCATACAATAAGTATCTACAGTTATGTTGAATTGTTAAAGTAATTCACTTTAATACAGTAAACATGTGTTTTTACTTCTAATTCTGTCTGCCGCTGTTGACAAAACAAGAAAGAGCCCATTTTATGAAAAATGTTAAACATGGGGAGCTTGGTCAATGCATTTACTGCACAGCCAAGACCTACATCTATGATAATACACCTCTATATTTTGGATTTGAACAACTTAAACGCTGTTTTTACCACATTTTCAACAACCAGTGGCTTACTTCCTAGGTAATCTAACTAATGAAGTAAAAACACATGCTCGTACTGTGCACACACAAAAATAAAGTGTTTATGCAAGATGCCATTGACTTGAGAGGGCTATTTATTTTGCTAAATGCAGGTACTAATTAGGCCACTTTCACCACTCTCAGATTACTGTCACCACTGTCAGTTCTTAAGTCACCACCGTAAGAAGGAGTTTTGGACATTTTAAAGGAATGTGCTTACAACATTTTCCTTAGGAGTTGTTGAAATATCAAAGTAATAGCCAATTTAAGCCTACACGAATATTTGTGAAATTACAAAAAAATGTTTGTTGTATTTAGGCGTTAAGTAAGCATCGTATGACGGTACATATTTTAAAATTAGAACACATGAAACAGTATTAAAATAGAACAAAAGTGAATTTTCAACATTTAAAGGCATATGTGTGAACCAAAAAATACACATAATCACTTAAAAACTCCAGATACATATGCAACCAAATCAAAACAATTTTAATAACTTTTAATTGTGTCTGACGGTGTTGACAAAAAACAAGGTATGATCGGAGAAAAGCCTGATTTCTGAAAAAAATACATAATGAGGAGATTGGCCTTGTGCATTTCTGAAAAGCCAAGACCTTAGTCTACGAGGATATACCATATAATTTTGTAATTCACTTTGTTTTTTTCTGTCAACATTACAACCTGTTTTAGCCACTTTCTCAAGAATCAGTGATTTATTTAATTTCTCTCAATGCATACAATACAGTACATCTGTCAATACAGCATCTGCTATATTCAGGGATCATGCAGGAACCATTCTGACAGTTTGTTCACTTTTTTCCACTTAACGACATCACTTTGGACAATTCAGTGTGCCACAACATATTTCGGAAAATTGATACCACATGTGATCTGGGACATCCTTAAAAACACTGGAAAAGGAACAAAACCCCACACCTCGGGGGGCGCTGTGGCGCAGCGCGCTAAGCCCCCCAAACTTGGGCTTGCATGCCCATGGGGACCCTGGTTCGAGTTTGGATGGGGTGATTTCCCAACCCTACCCCATCTCTCTACACACTCACTTCCTTTCGCACCTTCACTGTCCTATCGAAATAAAGGCCCAAAAAGCGTAGCCCATAAAAATATATTTTTAAAAAATAGAAAAAAATCATACATGAAATTGTGGATCTTCTCCAAGTCCAACATTTTCAATTGCAGGAAATCAATTACTTCTACCAGCTTTGAAACAATTAAAGTCTTGGGCTGCTTTCCTGTTCAGTGATACTCACTATTTTTTCCTCAAGAGCCACATCAGGAGGAGAACCGCATTGAGTGGCACATCGGACCCCCCCCCCCCCTTTTTTTGTATTTTTTTGTATTTTCTTGTATTACAGAATCTTTCTTTTTTTGGTCGGGGGGGTGGGGGGGGGGGGGGAGGGTGATTACATCATGATAGTTTTGGACTCATTATAGGTACATGTTTGTAGTATTATTTACAGTATGCAAATTATTAGTAGTAGTAGTATTATTAAATGATTAGTATTATTAAATGATTAATTAATTACCCTATGTGAGCAAATGCTGTTAGGCCTCCTAGCTCACTTTTAACACAAAAAGACACCTCTGCTGAATCAAAGAGCAACAGAGCAGTTCAGTTTAACCTGGCGCTGACAGATGGCTAATACACCAGAATCAAAACCAACACAAAAGCAGAGGGACGAGTCCAGTTTTGTTGTTTCTCTCTCTCTCTCTCTCTCTCCGGCGCTGTCAGCCAGCATAGACTATTTTTGACAGCTGATGGATAGACCTCCGGATCGTCATTCACAATGTAAAGAGGACTGAATTAACAGATTGGCTTGTGTTATTGAGATTGAGAAGGATGGTCGCCGAATGCTCAGAAATTATACTACATTATTTCTGGTGCTCTTGTGAATGACCGTGTTAGGCTATTTATTTATAAAAACGCGACGTGGCTACAGAACTGATTTCTATCAGCTGTCAATCAATGCGTGCAGAAAGAGAGAGAGAGAGAGAGAGAGAGAGAGAGAGAGAGAGAGAGAGAGAGAGAGAGAGAAGAGAGAGAGAGAGAGAGAGAGAGAGAGAGAGAGAGAGAGGGAGAGAGAGAGAGAGAGAGAGAGAGAGAGAGCTAGCTGTAAATTTGTCAGTAAACAACGATGAGGTGCATGGGGTGCCCAGCCAGGTGAAAAAAAACACACAAACAAACAGGTTTTGACCTGGCCATAGCGTAGACTGCTTGGCATGCAGATGACTGTGATGCATGTTCAATATTTATTCAAGTAGGCATAGGTAGCAGAATTTAAATGTAGGTCTGTTGATTATGTTGGGCTATAATATTTGTTCTATAACTTTGCGAGCCGCCAAGTCAGGCGTCGGCTCACGAGCCGCGCAATGAGTAACAGGGAAATAGACCAATGTTGTATGTTAGGCCTATCTGAAGAGGTGTTTCCATGAGATACAGTGCCCTCCATAATTATTGGCACCCCTGGTTGAGATGTGTTTTTTAGCTTCCAATTTTTTTTTTTTTTTCTAAATAATATGGGACCTTAATGGAAAAAAAGAGAAAAATCCAACCTTCAATACAAGTGCATTTATTCAGTGGGAAAAAAATCCCACATAAAGAAATAATTATTTGACATCAAATAATGTGTGTCACAATTATTAGCACCCCTGGTGTTAATATTTTGTACAACCCCCTTTTGCCAACAAAACAGCACCTAATCTTCTCCTATAATGTTTCACAAGATGGGAAAAGACAAAAAGAGGGATCTTCAGCCATTCCTCTTTGCAGAATCTCTCTAAATCATCCAGAGACCTGGGTCCTCTCCTCTGTACTCTCCTCTTCAGCTCACCCCACAGGTTCTCAATGGGGTTGAGGTCAGGGGACTGAGATGGCCATGGGAGGAGCTTGATTTTGTGTCTGGTGAACCATTTCTGTGTAGATTTGGCCATATGTTTAGGGTCATTGTCTTGCTGAAAGACCCAGTGACGACCCAGCTTCAGCTTTCGGGCAGAGGGTAACAGATTTTGATTTAAAATGTCCTGGTATTTCAAAGCATTCATGATGCCATGCACCCTAACAAGGTTCCCAGGGCCTTTGAAAGCGAAACAGCCCCACAGTATCACTGACCCACCCCCATACTTCACAGTGGGTATGAGGTGCTTTTCAGCATGCGCATCTTTCGTGGTACGCTAGACCCACTTAGAGTGTTTGTTGCCAAAAAGCTCAATCTTGGTCTCATCTGACCAAAGCACACGGTCCCAGTTGAAGCCCCAATACCGCTATACCGCTTGGCGAACTCCAGACGCTTGCGTTTATGATTGTGAGTGAGGAAAGGTTTTCTCCGTGCATGCCTCCCAAACAGCTTGTTGGCGTGTAGACAGCGCCTGATGGTTGATTTGGAGACTTTGTGACCCCAGGATGCTACCATTTGTTGTAATTCTGTAACAGTGAGCTTTGGAGATCTTTTGATTTCTATTACCATCCTCCTCACTGTGCGTGGTGGCAAAATAAACTTGGGTCCTCGTCCAGGCTTGTTTACCACTGTTCCAGTTGTTTTGAACTTCTTAATTATTCCTCTCACAGTGGATATGGGCAGCTGCAGTTGAGTGGCAATCTTCTTGTAGCCTCTGCCTGACCTGTGAAGGTCGACGCACATCTGCCTCACTTGTATGCTGTGTTCCTTTGTCTTTCCCATGTTTAAGAGTGGATAAGAGAAATGGCCTTGGTGTCACGTCATATTTATACCCCAGGGAAACAGGAAGTGATGAATTACTAATTAAATGTTCCTACATACTCTGGTAAACTTTGTAAACTACTGTAGAAATGACAGAAATGCTTCAATTATATTTATTACCTGGGAATTGTTAAGGGTGCCAATAATTGTGGAACAGGTGATTTAATGAAAAATAATTATTTTTCAGTCAGGGATTTTTTTTATTTTCTTACAATTCATTTGAGTTGAAGGCTACATTTTCCTACAATTTTCAGTGTGACAGTATTCTTCTGCAATAAACACTGAATTTATTTTAAGGCTTTTAACACATCTCAACCAGGGGTGCCAATAATTATGGAGGGCACTGTAGATTTGAGATAGACTTAGAGTAAAGATTAACGAGGCTGACTGCATTTGAATCTGAAAGCCAGCAAATGTTAGTCCATGGTAGGACCTATTACCTGTGGAACTACCATATAAGTCATGAAATGCAAGTGTCATGGTCTATTCATATATTTGATGGGATTCATATTTAAAGAAAGCCAACAAAAGGGCACAACATTCCTTGAAGCCTGAAGCGACTGGTATAGTACAGGGCAGAACGTTTTGTGACATTACGTTGTTTAAGTATAACTCCAGTCAATTTCAACATGCCGCTGTAATGCTCACACTACCCTGGACTTGTCAGTACCTGAGCTTTTTTCCCCTTTTCTTCAGCCTTTTCCGATATCCTGGTTATTGTAATGAGGGCAGGTGTAAATTTAAAAAAAAAAATCTTGATTTATTCCCAAAAACATCCAAAAGGTTATGCAACATCAGCAGACAACTAGCTTTTGGGAAAATAATTGGAGTAGGCCTAAATTAAGCTTGTTTTAAATGTAAACAAAATCTGCCCCCATTAAAATAGCTCAGATCTCGGAAAAGGCTGAGCCGGAAAAATGCAGAATCAACGGTTACTGGCAAGTCAATTGTCCTTACAGATGCATATGTGGTTAACAACAATAGCTAATCCAGTCACTTGCCAGCATTACTGACCTCAATATCTCCAGTTTACAGTGTGGACTCTGAAGAGCAGACAATAACTTCTGTAATAAAACATTCTGCAGGTCAGTCTGACTCAGGTCCAGCTCTCTTAGGGGGGAATTCGCAGACTGCAGAGCTGACACCACAGTCTCACATGATGCCTCGGTTAGCTTCCAGCCAGAAAGTCTATAACACAATGAAAGTCAATAAGGCAGTGAAATGTGGAACATGTAATATGCCATTCAGTACTCATATTTTTTATATCATCTTTTTTTTTTTTTTTTTAAGTTCTCTCCTCTGATAGGACCAAGATGTGTGACTACAAAAACTGCCAAATTCAAATGAGATTGCAAATCACAGTGTATATTTACTTAGATGATATTACATACATAATAATGGCTATGGAAACAGGTTTGAACTTCAAATGCACAAATGAATTCAATTATACAGATGAACTCACACAGCTTTTCTGCAGCATCGTATAACTGGGACCAGTCTCCTGATACCCTCTGGAGAGGATTTGTATTTTCTTATATCAAACTCATCCATCACCCCGTCAGACATCAGAAGCACATGTGCCAAGGCAGAGCAGTGAGCCAGTGAAAGCTGTTTGACTGATCCCTTCTCTGCCTTGAGGTAAGCGTGTATTTCATCATGGACAGACGAGTCATGCATTTCAACCAGGCAGTGGAAGAGATTGATGCACCTCTCGGGGGAGATGTTTGGTCTCTGCATCACCTTCAGGTTCTTGATTGTTTTCTTCACACTCTCTGGGCTGCTGTGGGTATGAGTCAAGAGGCCAAGCAGGAGTCCATGATTTGACGTCAGGGAAATTCCATGAAGGAAACGAACAAACAAATCAAGATGCCCATTCTTGCTTACCAAAGCTTTGTTCACTGCACTCTTCAACAGCTCATCAAGTGGCAATGTTGCTATGCTGTCCTTTCTTTTCACAAACTGTCCCAAGACCTCCGAATTCTTATTTAGATAAGATGAGAACACATGCAAAGCAGCCAGAAACTCTTGGATGCTCAGGTGGACAAAGCAGTAAACCTTCTGGTGTTCAAACACACATTCCTCCCTGAAAATCTCAGTGCACATGCCGGAGTACACTGATGCTTCACTGACATCAATGCCACACTGTCTCAGGTCTTCTTCATAGAACATGAGATTGCCATTCTCCAGGTGTGTGAAAGCCAGCTCTGCCAGTTTCAGAATGACGCTCTTGTGGGATTCTAGAAGCCTCTGCCTATCTGCTTCAGTTTCCTCTTGATACTTCTGTTGCTTCCTGGTGGTCTGGATGAGCAGGAAGTGTATGAACATCTCTGTCAGGGTTTTAGGGGCTTCCCTCCCATCTTCTTCTTCCAGTATTTGCTGAAGGACAGTGGCGGTGATCCAACAGAAGACTGGCATGTGGCACATAATGAAGAGGCTTCTGGATGCTTTAATGTGTGTGATGAGTCTGTCGGCTAGACTGTAGTCACTGATCCTCTTCCTGAAGTACTCTTCCTTCTGTGGGTCACTGAACCCTCGTATTTCTGTCACCAGATCCACACACTGGGAAGGGACCTGACTGGCTGCTGCTGGTCTGGAGGTTATCCAGATTCGAGCCGAGGGAAGCAGGGCTCCTTGAATGAGGCTTGTCATCAGCACATCCACGGGTGACAGTTCTGTTACATCTGACAACTGCTGGTTCTTTTGAAAATTCAGTGGAAGTCGACTCTCATCCAGACCATCAAAGATGAATATGATGTTGCAATCTTTGTATTCACTATTTTCCAACTCACTAAGCTCAGGGTGGAAGTCAAGCAGGAGTCTGTGAAGACTGTATTGAGCATCTTTGACTAAATTCAGCTCTCGGAATGGAAGCACAAACATGAAATCCACATCCTGATTATCATTCTCTTCTGCCCAGTCAAGGATGAATTTCTGTACTGACACTGTTTTTCCGATGCCAGCAATCCCTTTGGTCATGACAGTCCTGGTGCATTTATCCTGTCCTGTTAATGGCTTGAAGATGTCATTACAGTTGATGGCTGTGTCGTCTGTAGTTTGTGGTCTGGATGCTGCTTCTACCTGCCAAACTTCATGTTCGTTATTCACATCTTCACTTTCTCCCTCAGTGATGTAGAGCTCTGTGTAGATCTTGTTCAGGAGTGTTTGTGTCCCTGTTCTTATGATGCCTTCAGATATACTCTCAAACCTTCTCTTCATTTTGGATTTATGGTTCATCAGTACACTATTCAGGTCACAGTTACCTTATGGCATAAAACAAAGCTTAATGTTAGTTTAAGCTTGAAAATAATACATGGCCTTATATTCTTAATTGCAATTCTTAATTGTAATTGTATTGTTGTCAGTTTATTAGTGTACATACAAAATTATTTTTAAAAATAAATATATTACAACTCACCTGCTAGTCTTTTAGCCCTTTTAGCTGGAGCATGGTCAGTCAGGATATGGTTGCTGCCTGCTGTGTGCTGAACTAAAGAAGGCTGTGGAGAATACTGTGCTGCATGCTTGTGTGGGTTTACTGGACCCTTCCCCATCTCTGAGCATGGATATTGAGGATATTGTGCCATGACTTCAGGAGGCCAAAGAGAAGATTGTGCCAAACTCTTGTGCAGATGTAGAGGATCCTGCCTGATCTCTGAGGTTGGGTATGGAGGATATCGTGCAATGACATCAGGAGGCTGTAAAGAGGACTGTGCCGTGATCTTGTGAGGGTGTAAAGGATCACGTCCCAGCTCTGAGTTAGGATATAGCGGATATTGTGTAATGACTTCAGGAGGCTGCAGAGAGGACTGTGCCGTGGGCATATGTGGATGTAGACGATCCTGTCCCATCTCTAAGTATAGAGGATGCTGCTGCAGGTATGTATGTTGGTATGGAGACACGTGTGGCAATGATGGAGGTCTGGAGAGATGACGTTCCTGCATTTCATTGTTGTGGTAAAGGAAAGGATCACGCATGGTTACAGATGGGTTTACAGTGGGTTGTGTCATGGTTGCAGAATGGTATAGCGGATATTGTGTCATGGATGCAGAAAGGCTTGCAGAAGGTTGTGTTATGATTGCATTGGGATTTACAGTAGGTTGTACCATGGTTGCAGATGGGTTTACAGTAGGTTGTACAGCGGCTCCAGAGAGGTATAGGTTAGGGGGTGCAGTATACGCAGAGGTGTATACATTGGGTTGCAAAACGCTTGTGTATGGAAGAGTTTGTGCTATAGGCCAATGTGAATGTAGGAAGGGTTGTGCCACGGTTGTGTCAGGGTGGATAATATATTGTGTTCTGCATGTTGTCCTGCACTGGGGGCAGCTGTAGTCTCCTGATGGACCAGACTGGCTCCAGCAGCTGCTGATGCACTGGCTGCAGAAACTGTGTCCACAGGTGGTGATGACCGGGGAACTCAGGGGCTGGTCACATATACCACACCTGGACAGCTCGCTGGTTAGACTGTTCCTGAACCCACTGCAAAGGAAACAATCATCATCAATATAACATCAATTGTAACTACATCGTACAATTAAAGTCAAGCTGACAACATGGTAAAATAAAAACAAGTTCCTCAAGAAACCTTACGCCACTGTATGTCCGTAGCAGAGGCGATTTTCTTTAGACTTCAGAGGACGCTGAAAGTCCCTTCTCCTAACATGTGCAGACGTGTCGATAATAATTATACTGTAAATGTATTTTTCACCGCACCGTAGAGTTCATTCATAGTTACAGGTTACTTATAAAGTAGGCCTACTTGTCTGGTCCGTATTCCAAAATCATAGACTACCGCTTTCTGGTCAATGCATTTCCTTAAAGACATTATGAAGTCTCTGGGACTGCTAGTACTACTCATTGCCGCGAAACCCGTCAGGCATTGGCTGAAATGCCAAAATATTGTCCCGCCCGGACTTAATTGAAGTCTCTGGGGGTGAATGAGTATCAGCTGGCCAGGACGCTGAGCAGTCCCCATGTTGATTGGAGGAATATGAATATGAATATGATTGACAGGAGAGTTGATGAATTATAACCCTCACTAGGACTGTTACTACAATGACCCATCATCATCATCATGACAAGGGTTTCAGTTGAAAGAGTTTGACATAAAGTTATTGAGATGCTATTATTTTACGAAGTGTCAGTACAAACACTTAAGGGATTTAATCATAACAACCGGATCCCCACACGGACGTTTGGACGTGAACTTGGGATGACCGAAATGAAGGTAGGCTCATTTTGCCTCAGTAAAGCTGGTTTACCGTTTCAGAAAATAAATCGATTTGATGTGAACCGTAGAAAAGTGTTCTGTTGTTGTTTACCCACCACCAATCTGAACAAACTGGTAGACTAATGTATTGCATTCAGAAATGATCAAATATTTGTCAGGCTGTGTAATCTGACGTTGCTTTGCTTGTGCATCTTGCTTTCGCTAGTATACTAGCCTCTTGTTGTTAGCGAAATTCCTGCCATGGACAGAGCTAGTCTGCTCTAGCACTAGTCTACATTAGTGACACGCTGGTGGGGACCAGCAGGATCCCTTTATGTCAAATCGAAAATAATTTCCGATGTGTTACAAACTCATGATTAAACTAGAACGGGCACTCTGTAGAGCGCAAACCTTATTTTTTTCTGGCCATCTTTAGAGTGTGGGGCATAACATTCTCCAAATTTTGGTGTTAGTTTCATTTAAATCGGACCGGAATATCGTAATATTACATTTTTGGCCCATTCTTGACCTCTTATTCAATTCAGCATGCACACGTTGTTCTGGCATATAGTGCTTGGCAAAGAAAAGTCACTGGAGCCACATAGACAAAAATGAACAATTATCACCTTGATATTAATGTTTTATTCCACATAACCAACTTATACATTAATAACATGTCCCCATTGGATTTAATTGTAAAAGACGTGTACATGTACAGTTGAGGACGATATTATTAGCCCCCCTCCTGAAATTAGACATTTTTCTTGATTTCTCAGTAAGAATGACCTTTATTTACTGTTTCTGTTATTCTGGAAACAAATACACTGATGGAGATAATGTTCAATGAATTGAATTTGGATTTTTCTATTGTTACGATGAGTTTAAACAAAAAAGGGCAAAAATGACAAGGACAAAATTATTAGCCCCCTGATCATTGATAGTCAATATGGCGCCATTTATGAACCAAAACTGGAACCAACAAGCTCTGATAAGTTGCTACCTAGGTTGGCACATGCCCCACTAGGGATTTTGACCCATTTCTTCACTGCAAAGTGTTCTAGCTGGTCCAAATTGCATGGATGCTGAGCATAGACATTAACCACAGACTCTCAGTGGGATTGAGGACTGGACTATGAGCGGGTGATTCCAATATCATGGTTTTAGTGTCCTTGAAGAACCTCTGAACTAATCTAAATGTATGCTTTGGGTTACAATGTTGTTGGAAGACCCAGCAATCCAGATTCAGACCCATACTCCCTGTGTCTGAGGCTGAATAACAGACTAAACTTGATGCCCCACCACTGTGTGTAACTGTGGATACTGCTTGGCCTCATTAGACCAAAGAAGTATTGGACACCTGCCTAGATGATTGTTAGTGATCTGGCCTCACCTGGAGTTTTTCCCCCACCGAGAAAGACAGTTGTTAGGGCTTGTCATCATATTGGGCATTGGGGCCATCATCACAGAAGAACCCCTTTACTAAAGGCAGTGCATATCAGAGTGTTATTGAGCTTTGCCTGTGAACATTTGAAAGTCAAAAATGAGTTTTGAACATCTCTGCTTTCATCTGATGATATTCAATTGCACCTGCTTTGATTCTGCTTCTGTCAGGTGAAGAAAGGGATAGGCCTTGAATCGTTATAAGATGGTTTCCACAATTAAACATGGTGGTGGATGCATCATTCTGTGGCAGCCTCAGCCACAGGAAACCTTGTTTGGGTGTACGGCACAGTAAAAACTGAAAATTATGATAGAATGTGGAAAGTGACCTTGCAAAAATATGCTCATAGAGGGAGCTAAGATCTTCACTGGATATTTCAATAAGATAATAACCCAAAACTTGCATCCAAAATAGTTCAAATGTTCTTCAAGGATACTAAAACCATGGTCATGGAGTGGTTCAGACCTCAATCCTTTAGATAGTATTTGAAAAGTGCTGAAAATGAATGTCCATCCTCAACATCCATGCCATTTGGACCAGCTTAACTATTTGCGATGAAAAAAATGGGCCAAAATCCCTGGTAGGACATGTGCCAACATAGTTAACAACTAATCAAAGTGCCTGGTGTCAGTTTTTGTTCATAAATGGCACTGTATTGACTATTAATGATAAGGGGGCTAATAATTGTGTCCTTGCCATTTTTACACTTTTTTGTTTAAACTCATTGTGAAAATGGAAAAGTCCAAATTTAACTTATTGGATACTATCTCCATGGTGTATTTGTTTCCAGAATAACACACATTTATTAATCATGATCATTCTCAATGATCAATGAAGAGATATGTCTAATTTCAGGAGGGGGGCTAATAATATCGTCCTCAACTGTAAATTAATATCAAACATATGAAATCATTTTTATCGGCACTGAAATACTCACAATAGTCAACCTCAGGTTTAAGACCAAATTACGAGCTGATATTATAAATTTAATTATTTCCGAAGCAGTCAGTACCTGTCACTATAATTATGCTCAATAATTACAACACGAGAGACACACAAATGATGTCGTGGTCAGAGTAGTGTCCACGACTTCCAGATGTACTGTGACCGCCTGGTTTATGTATACGTGGTCCAGTAGTGTCCCTTGGTCGGTCGTTGGTCCTTTGATGTACTGGCGGAAGCCGTGGTGACTGAGGAGCTGGACGATGTCATTTTCATAAAAATCGGTCCAGAATTGACCGAGTTAAGATGAGAAACGTGCATTTCGCAAGGTCTTGACCCCACTGACCGTTGACCCCCAACCGCTAAAAAACGTATGGACACCACCATGACGTGTGGCACATCACAAGATCGGGAATTGAATTCTGCACATCTTGGCACTGGTTTCAGGCAAATCAGATGCCAATTAACCGAGATATCGCAAATTTACTTTTTTGACCTTTTCGTGACCTTGACCTTGACCTTTGACCCAATCACTCCCAAAAAGTAATCGATTGTTCCTTGGGTCATGACCAATCATCCTAGAGTTCTCAACGGGTCGGGTCAGCCCGAAAAACCCGACGGGCCCTTTGGGTTCGGGCCGGGTTCGGGTCGAAAATATAAGCATATGGCTCGGGTCGGTTCGGTCCGCGGGCTCAATCTTTTCCGCCCAGTGAAAAAAAAAAAATCAGTTCTGCTGTTTACCGTGAATCATGGCGAATTTCCCCTTGATGGGTCAGTAAAGCTAGACCTATCTATCTAAATATATGTAGGCCTGCGTAACGAAGGTCTGGCAGGCTGCTGCATGCAACCTTGCGCAGTGCTTAATTTGTAAATCACAAGGTACCAGAACGCAAAACAAACATCACATCACAGCGATGATGAGTTGGAAAGAGGTCCCGGAACGCACAGAAAAACTACATTGGCTACAATTACGCAAACTACAGTTTTTCTCGATTGGTTTGGCTAATTTCTTGAAACCGAGATGACATTTCTATAAATTTTGGGTCATTTGGCTAAACATTCTTACACTTCTGCACAACAGTTCAGATAACTAGCAAAATGTCATATACCTCCCAAAACAGCTCATTCTTGCATCAGCACTAAACCTTCTCCCACATAAATAGTCAGTACCATAAAAATGGCATATATCCTTCTCAATTGGTTTGGCTCATTTGCATTCATTTAGTCATTCTGTCAAAATAAACTGGATGGTTCAGCATAACCTCATGGATCCTCATCACTTGCTCATATCACTCCAAAAACTGTTTACCCGTGTGTCGAGACTAAATTCCTTCCATAGAATGCCGTTTGAAAAAATGTCAAGAAATTAGCCAAATAACAGAGGAAACTGTAGTATACACGGTTGTAAAATTAGTAAAGTAAAATTAGTACTAGTAAAATTACAATACCATCTGGCCTGTTGAACATTGTCATGAATTTACTGTTTACAGTAAAGAAATTCTTAAAATATTATGTCCTTGACTGTTTTGACAATTGTGTAGACTACTTTGCATATGATGACTCACACAATGAAATCATGATGACATGTTTTGGAGAGGGCAACCATTAGACTGAGAATTGTCTAATTCGTTTAGATAAGACAGGTCAATTTATTTGGAAAATGTGCTAAATGTATGCTCAATGTGTCAACTGTAGGGTACTTGTATATAGCCATCTGCCGAGATGTACTAAACATTTGAGACATGTACAAAGCATTTGAAATTTGATGAAAGCAATGAAAAATGCCATTCTGTTGTGGGAAATTGTAAGTTGGTTTGGAGATTTGTCCGTGTTGTTTTGAGAATGTCATCTCAGTTTCGAGAAATTAGCCAAACCAATCGAGAAAAACTGTAATTAAAACGGGGAAAAAGTTCTTAGATGCAATTTTAACGATATTGAGTCCCATGTCAGCTCATGGAACCATACTTTTGTTTCTTAATACAAGGGATGGTTGGCAATCCAATGACTATTTTAAACAACAGCCATAGTAGGCCTAGCATATTAAATGCTGTAATGACAACAACCAATATTTTTAGTTTGATCGCTTTATTGCTTAGTAGGCCTAGTCTCAGCAAATGCAGTGCATGGAAATTATGTTTTCCCCATGAGGTGAAACGAAACCGAAGTGGTCTTCTACATAGGCTATACTAGAAAGGACAGTGGCTTTCCAATTAGGTTATCCTTTCCACGTATTCACACAACGTTGGCATTAAACGTTAAATCCACGCTTTGTTGGCGACTTTGTTGCATATAATTGGGCTAATCCGCATGTGCTGTTGCGATATGCCACTTCACTATTTAAATGGCTCGTGCACCGATGGTAAGCGAGCGGCAGCGAAGGGGCCGGTAGACTTGGCTTTTCACACTGACTGTCTGCTCGCGCTGCGGTCTGGTTGAAAATCCCCTCAGCAAATGTTTTATTTGGAGCGTGTAGGCCCTGTTTGAATGAAATATCACCTTGTCTTTGCTGTTTTCGTGCTCAAATTGACTTTTAAGCAACTGTCGGGTCTTGGGGCGCACACACATGCGGAGCGCTCGCCAGCCGAGGAAGACCTCATCCTCTCACCTAGGCTATCTGTCTTTTTTGCTACATGGCTGATCAATGCACCAACCGTAGCCCAGGTGCCACTAGAAATTAGTATGTCCAAAACCTTGTGTGCCGACCAAAATTTGATGAAACTTTTAAACAATGTTTGGCACAGCCAGGCTTTCCATCTCATCCACGCATATGAACAAACAAGGAGGGAGGGGCAACTTCACGTAGCCTACATTTAATCAGATACACGGGGTGGAAATTAGTAAGCCTACATTTAGAAGTCAAAACAAAAGGTGAATAGATTGTTGTTGCCGTGAAGAGACGGTTATTGAAATCGCGCTGTGGATGATTCTGCTTAAATAGCAAGAACGTTTCCCCATTTCATATTATGTTGCTATTGTGGAAAATATCTTTTCACTAGGTTTTTAAGTGGGTTATGCAATTTACTGCACATAAGTGCCCTTAAAGACCCACCACAACCCCTCATTCTCCATAGGATAACGTGGGGACCCCCGACTTCGGGCCTCGGGCCGGGTTCGGTTAGATAATTCTAGTGATGTGTCGGGTAACATCGGGCTCGGGCTTTAAAAGCCACGGGCCGGGTAGGGTCGGGTTGACATTTTCAGGCCCGTTGAGAACTCTAAATCATCCCACTAAATTTCATAAAAATTGGCTCAGTTCTGTTTGAGTTATACGAAGTACAAACAAACAAACAAACATATTCATAGCCTAAATAAAAAAATAAATACATACACAGCGGTCAAAACATAACCTTCGCGACAAAGTCGGCGAAGGTAATCACTGTAAAACGGCTTCATGAATCATCTTGTCTTAGCACGTTGAGACGGGCTGCAGGGTTGCCAGATGAGGCTAATGAGCCCTAAAAATGCTCAAAACCTGCCTAGAAGCACAAAATCCTGCCCAATTCTATTGATTTCTATGGGCAAACTTGGGCGGGTTTTCCTGCAAAATGCCATTTTTAGCCCGCAGACTGCCATCCTAAGCAGCCCAATTGTGCGGGAAACAGCCCAATCTGGCAACCCTGACAGGCTGTGCATACTATTTTAGTCATGATGGATGGGCGACAAAGCATCCTTACCAGTTCAGTTGTCTGCCTGCCCTTCCCCCTAATTCATTTGCTTGAAGATGTGGTCAGAATTGCTCAAACCATTGGCAAACAAATTCACAAAGGTGACTGACAGGTGGTCGTTTCTTTAATAATTGGAAGTCACATCTGCCATGTGAAATCGAAAATTCCTTCCCACAAGAGAGCGTGGCTACGCGGCTAAGTGTTTTCTAGGTCAGGTCGCGAACCGCACTGCTTTTGTGCTAATTGTTTACATTTACTAACAGTTATGGTCCGCTATTGGTATCTCTGTGTCTGTGGTAATTATTAAACTTGGTGCCCAGCTTCTCTTGAGCATGCTGTGCTTGGAAACGCAGAGTGCATATAGTAATCTCGCTTGACGCTTTGAAGATGATGTGGATAGTTGACGGATCTTTGGACGAAGCAACATCTGTATGATGTGCCATAACCGTGCATGTGTTTTGTCTACTCTAGCCTTTTCTACCGGCACACCACAAGTGGTTGGCAGCATCCTTGGTCATGACCACTTAACATTGTGTCTGAAATGATCATCCCAGTGGTTTTCTGTGGTTGAGTGCATAATTATTTGAAGTGTTGGGTATCCTATTACAACGTAAACATTTGGATCTTATTTTATATTCAAGTGGTGGAGTGAGTGAAGCATGCAATGAACGCAGCATGGTAAAAATGACCGAGACCAGAAAGGAAGTTAAACACTTAGGGGTTTCTTTTGCCTTAAGACATGTAAAAGTTTTTATCTTTTACCTGACATGTTTCGACGGTGTTACTTCCGTCTTCATCAGAGGGTCACTGTGATGTTGATAAGTGACGTGCTTTAAAATCAGCTGATGTTGTTGTGGAGGTGTGACCTCCCTGCCAATAATGACAGGTTGGTCACACCTCCTGCTGTTAGAGTTGTCCTCTTAGGATGGTGGTCCAGGTGTGTGAGAGCATGTATGCCCCCTCATCCCTGTTTATGGTACTTGGGCTACGCTTTCTGATCTCCATAGACTCCTTAATCCAGCGGTGGTATCTGTTGTTCTCTTGCTGTATGACTTTTGCCTTGTCCCAGTCCATGATGTGATTTTCCCACCTACAGTGGTCAGTTATTGCTGATTTGAGGTTCTCCGGTGTGACTCTCTCCTTTATTGCTCTTGAATGCCTTTGTTCCGTTTCCCTTTCACACTCTTTCTTATGCTCATTTTTTCTGATGTCGAATGTCCTCCCTGTCTCCCCAGGATTGTACAGGTAGCTGTTAATACCTGCTGGGCATTGCTGCCTGTCGCACCTCCTCCGGTGCCCATGGGTCAGCGAGAGAAAATAAGACTTGTGACACAAACATCTTTATTGTATAAACTACTAGACAAACAGGGAATACACATTCTCATTCATCATGCATGCACAGGAGGTGCCTTCCTCAACCACCTTCACAGGTAGCTGTAGCCCCACGCCAGAAGCAGATGTCGTCAGGTGGTGTCCAGCCTTCTCTGCGGTGTTTCGGCCCTGAACCACAACACCGCCAACAGTAGTGGGCCATCTGCCCCTGGCGTACAGCTCACACCAACAATACATACATTTGGTAAGCATAATTTTTTTTTTTTTTTTAAAACAGTGCTGAGTGAAAGGTGCCGAATGCGCTGAATGCTTACTGACGAGTTGTTTGTGAGGCAGTTGAGCTGTTTGGTGTTCGTTGGCTGCTGGCTGTAACCCCCTTCCAATGCAGCTGTGCTCAGGTGCGTTGGTTGCTGGGGTGACAACAGTGTTGAGTGAAGTGCCGAATGCGCAAGCCGGTTGGGAGATAGGCTTGCTGATCCCTGCAGCTGCTGTCTGGGGGTTAGGTGTTCTTCCCCCAGTTTCTGTCCTTCCTCCGCAGCCAGAGCCAAAAGCTCCCTTTCTCCGTCTCCTCTGCCAGTGCCTTTGTTGCCTTCTTAAGCTTCCTTCCGGTGACTCCCACGTCCTTTAGGAGGCGTAGAGTCGACAACCCCATAAAGCCTCTGCATCCAACCTCCACTGGGTAGATGGTAGTCTTCCAACCCGCCTCTCGGCACTCAGCAGCCAGCTCAGAGTACTTGGCCTTTTTCCGCTCGAAGGCAGCCTCGATTCCTTCCTCACTTGGCACGGTGAGTTCAATGAGGGCCACCGCTCTTGCCTTTGTGGACCACGCCACTATGTCTGGGCGGAGAGATGTGGTGGTAATCTCTGTGGGAAACAGAAGCTTCCTGTCCAAGTCTGAAGGGCCTTGATGTTTCTCTTTGCCTGATGCTTCTGATCCCTCCTTCCGCGACAAAGGTGGTGGGGTCCTCTGTCGGCGATGGTATTCTGCTATCCTGTCTGCGCTCCTCCAGTACTTCGGCTAGCTTTCTCAAGACTTGGTCGTGGCGCCATCTGTAGCGGCCTTGTGATTTTGCAGCCTGACAAGATATGCTGGAGGCTTGCATTGGGAGCATTGTAGAGTGCGCAACATTCCTCTTTTCCAAACCACTGGTGGAGGTTCTGCGGACAGGGAAGCGTGTCATAGGTTAAGCGTATAAGGAAGCTGAGTCTTGCCTGTGCGATCTTCAACACATCTGACCAACTGATGTTCCTGTTTGAGATTCCCTCCCAGGTTGTCCAGCTTCCCTGCCGTCCCTGAGACACAGCCTTGATCTTGTAGCGGTCTTCCTCCATCCTCGTCACCTCCGCCACTACCATTTCCTTCCTTTCCTTGCGGTGGGCCTTGGACCAGAATCTTGGTGCATCTCCCCATCCTAGGCCTGCTCTACCTACCTGCACTCTGCCCATGATTTCCTTGTGCTGCAGCCGGCTTACAGCTTGGTCGATCTCAGTCTGGGCGTTCCACTTGCGGCCAGTCAGGACCCTGGCATTAGCCTTCCTGACTGACTGGTCTGTGGACTCCTGAAGCTCAAGGACCAACCTGGCCTTCTCTTGCATGTAGCCCAGCTGTAGTGACTTCAGTGGTAGTTGCAGTGTATTTCTTCCGAAGAGGCCAGCTTCAGATAGGCAACGTGGCAACCCCAGCCACTTTCGTATGAATGAGTTGGCTTTCCCATCCATCTTAGTCACGGTTGATGAGGGGATCTCGCTCATTTTCAGGGGCCACATTATGTTCTGGTAGAGTGTAAACTGGTAGCACCAAACCTTGTACTTCCCAGGGAGTTGGCTTTGGTCGATCCTTGCCAGGCCGTCACATAGCTGTTTCATGACGGTCTTCCCCATCTGTTTATCAGATAGTTCTGCAGTGTACTGCCTCCCCAGGCTTCTGATGGGTTGCTCGGCAAGAAGTGGTATCTTTTCTCCTCCGACAAGAAAGGTGGTGCAGTCATTCCTGACTCCTTTCCTAAGTGACAGGCTGCGAGACTTAGAGGGCTTGATCTTCATTCGCGCCCATGACATCAGCTCGTCCATCCTCTTCAGCAGTCTTGCTGTACATGCTGCTGTTTGCAGGAGGGAGGTGACGTCGTCCATGTAGCTCCTTAGTGGGGGAAGCCTCTGACCGTTTGGCATTTTGATCCCTCCGACCATTTGTCTTGCACCGATGAGAATAATCTCAAATGCTGCTACAAATAGTATCGAAGAAATCGCACATCCCATTGCGATTCCGACTTCAAGTATATATCAGCAGTGGCCTAGTGGTTAGGGAGTTGGTCTTTCAATCTAGGGATTGCCGGTTCAAATCCCTCCTGACCCTCCTACATCTCCTTCCATGGCTGAAGTGCCCTTGAGCAAGGCACCTAACCCCACATTGCTCCAGGGACTGTAACCAATACCCTGAAAAATGATAGTTGTAAGTCGCTTTGAACAAATGAAAGCGTCAGCTAAGTGAAATGTAATGTAATGTAATGTAATATATATGACTTGTTGCATGACCGGCACGGAATCTCATATTTGACATTGCATTTGTTATGTTGGTCTATTTTGTCCTTGGGGTGTACTAGCAGCTGTCTCCAACTCCAACCTGTCATTATTGGCAGGGAGGTCACACCTCCACAACAACATCAGCTATTTTAAGCACGTCACACATCAAAATCACAGTGACCCTCTGATGAAGACGGAAGTAACACCGTCGAAACATGTCAGGTAAAAGATAAAAACTTTTGTCTTAACCCATTGGCGCCTGAGCCAGTTTTTAGAAAAGGTCCCCAAT
The DNA here is from genome assembly GCF_034702125.1 of Engraulis encrasicolus. Classification (NCBI taxonomy): domain Eukaryota; kingdom Metazoa; phylum Chordata; class Actinopteri; order Clupeiformes; family Engraulidae; genus Engraulis; species Engraulis encrasicolus. The sequence continues at coordinate 44,700,169 of NC_085857.1, read as the reverse complement.
GCCTGAGCGTTTTTTGAGATAAGAAAAAATGGTTGGAAACTCCTATGAAAAATGCAATATCTTAGCCTCTGGAACACCTAGGGACATGGGACGAATTGCATTTAAAAGGTAAAATCCTCTGCTTTCACGGGATGCTGAATGCTCATTCAGCATTAACACTAACACATATTCCTTTAAAAAAATCATATCTCATAATCAAATGATTGAAAAAAGTTTCATGTGCTTTCAGGATAATGCTTGATGCTGCTATTTATTATAGGCTATTACTATTAATTTATTAATTTATTATTAGGCTACTAGGCTATTGCTACTGTTACAATAGCCGACTATAACTAAATCATAATAATCATTATTATTATAATTATTAGGCAGTCATTTCTGCCATAAATCGGGGGACATTTGTCTAATACAGCCACTTGCTCTCCCACCGGCGAGTATGGCCGTTTTATTCCTCCAAACGTTATGCAGAGACCGATGAGCAATTTCATCCTATTTTGAGACGGGGCTCCACTTTGAGCTGGATGTGTGGCCGCGCGTCTATAATCCGCATGTCTACCGTTGTCTGCCTCACCAATAGGCTATCACCATATCCGAAAGTTCCTCAGTGAAAATATTCTGAAATAGGCCTATATCTAAAGGACGTGCTTCCTCAGATATTGGCACCTTCGCCAATTGCCCCGAGTGTCGGAGTGAACTTTTGGTAACGTCGGGGGCGAAATCTAGCTGACTGTCTATTTGGAAGCCACTCGCCTACCTCTTCATGCGGCCGCGGCAAATCACACTCCTGCTCTCTATCTAAAGGGTCTTCAATCATATTTCCTTTCCTCGATTAAAATCTCTTCATTACCTTTCAACTGAACATCACGTTCGCTGTAACAGCGTGTCTCGCGAACCACAGCCTTTTTTTTTACCTGTGTGAAATGGCTAAACAACCCACGTCTGCAGAAGCGAGCATGGTTGATTTCATTTGACATTTTTGTCGACGAATCAAACTTTTTTTGCCACATGATCTTTAAAAAATCGAGAACACACACCTCTTGTGTATTTGAACAAAATATTGTGCATTGCATTTCCCATGCGTCTTGAAAATATTGACAAACTAGACTGCCTGTGCAGTCGCCTTCGACTGCTTAAGGTATATCCCCGAAACGCGACGCTTCCAGTCCCCCATCATTCCTACCACTCCCGTCCACCATTTCGTAAACGTATATGATACATACAGACGTGACATGACGTGCATAGGCTTAAAACCAAACGACTATTGTGAAAATGAAGCAAAAAATGGGGCAAATGGTAATACTGTTTTAATGGTTCAGTGGATATACCACATTAGGTACAGTGTAATAACCAGTGTAACAATATTTAATACAATGTAATTTTTTACTTACATCATGTGTTTGTGCGTAAGTGGTATTACATGGTATTGCATATTGTTACACTGATATTACACTATATTACATGGTATTGCATACTGTTACACTCGTTATTACACTGTACCTGATATTGCATATTGTTACACTGGTATTACACTAGTATTACATGGGTTGTTACATTGGTTATTACACTGTACCTAATATGGTAGATTCACCGAAATGGTGAACCATTAAAATAAGGTGTTACCGGGCAAATCAATCCACCCAGTCAGAAGTTATGGGCCAAATGAAAATTCCGCCATTTTGAAAGTGTTGTCTTCCAAACTCGAATCAGTTCATGAACCTACCCTAGAGCATTCACACACAAAATCCGGGACAAATCCATCCACCCGGTCATTAGTTATGGGCCAAAGAATAATTCGGCCATCTTGAATTCAGCCATCTTGAAAGTGTTGACCTCCAAACTCGAATCAGTTCATGAACCTACCCTAGAGCATTCACACACCAAATCTGGGACAAATCCATCCACCCGGTCAGAAGTTATGGACCAAACAAAAATTCGGCCATCTTGAATTCAGCCATCTTGAAAGTGTTGACCTCCCAACTCGAAGCAGTTCATGAACCTACCCTAGAGCATTCACACACCAAATCTGGGACAAATCCATCCACCCGGTCAGAAGTTATGGACCAAACAAAAATTCGGCCATCTTGAATTCAGCCATCTTGAAAGTGTTGACCTCCAAACTCGAATCAGTTCATGAACCTGCCCTAGAGCATTCACCCAAAAAATCTGGGACAAATCCAAACATCCGTTCAAAAGTTATCGCGTTAACACGAAAGACCTTACGCGGCGGCGGCGTACGCGGCGGCGGCGTACGCGGCGGACGCGGATGCAGCGGTGGCGCACGCAAAACCATTACATCCCCGACGCTCCGCGTTTCGGGGATATAATCAGTAATGTTGCGTTTTGCAACAACCGGCGTCAGGGCCAATGTTGCGTAACGCAACAACCGGCGTCAATGGGTTAAGGCAAAAGAAACCCCTAAGTGTTTAAGTTAAACAGTTAGACATAATTAACCTAATACATATCAGAAAGGAGGTTGTCTGAAGAGCTCAAAGTTCACCATTTAGGGCGTTTTTGTAAAAAAAAAAAATCTCGTAGGATATGGCATACAGGTTCAGCGTCCCCTATTTCAAAGACCAGAAATCGCCACTGGTCAGTAGGTCTACAACGATTATCTCACCTTGGGTCAGACTGTGGGAATCCACTGCTGAAGTGTAGGGGCTGCGCCATAGACCGGTCACTCTTCATGGATACACAGCTGGGCACTGGAGACACTGATCTGGGCTTCTGTGATCTGGAACACAAGGAGTGAGTTACAGATTTGGCCAAATCTGTTTCACACACAATCACACTTTCTCTCTTTCACACACACACACATTGTGTGTGTAGCACGCGCGTACATGCACACACACACACACACACACACACACACACACACACACACACACACACACACACACACACACACACACACACACACACACACACACACACACACAGCTATTGTATGTCAGTAAGTCAACTGCTAATGACTCACTTTGTATCAGACTGTGACTCATCACTGCTGAAGTGTAGGGGCTGCAGCATAGACCGGTCACTCTTCATGGAGACACAGCTGGGCACTGGAGACACTGGCCTGGGCTTATCTGGTCTGGAATGCAAGGAGTGAGTTATAGATTTGGCCAAATTTATCGCAAACACAATGTCTCTCTCTCTATCGCTCACTCACTCACTCTTCAGGGTATTGTATGTCAGTAGATCGATTGCTGTTGATTTACCTTCTATCCGACTGTGGGAATCCGCTGCTGAAGTGTAGGGGCTGCGCCATAGACCTGTCACTCTTCATGGATACACAGCTGGGTACTGGAGACACTGACCTGGGCTTCTCTGGTCTGGAACACAAGGAGTGAGGTACAGATTTGGCCAAATCTATTTCATACACAATACCTTCCTCTCTGTCACACACACACACACACACACACACACACACACACACACACACACACACACACACACACACACACACACACACACACACACACACACACACACACACACACACACACACACACACACACACACACACACACACACACACACACACACACTAGAACGTTGAGTCAATTTGGCTTAAAGGACCACTCTAATAGAAAACCATTCTTACATGTTATGTGCACCATTATTCAAAATTAATTCATTAATTAAGTAAAAAGTAATTTGGGTTTATAATTTTATAGTTTTTAGTTAATTTACAAAATAAACATTTCTGATTGGATGTGACGTCACAAGACGAATTTCATGACTGCGGAAATATCGATTTCTACAAGAATTAAAACAAGATTTTGTAATGCTTCAACGCTGTTTTATATGGCATTGTAGGCCTACTGTGGGTACCAGTAGTTGTTGTGCCTACATGTTGGCAAACCACTAGGTGGCACCGTTACCTCATATTTCAGAGCCATGGGGTGTGTTTACTCCAACGAGACGAGGCAGGTAGAGCTACAGCTGAGCTAACAAGCCAAAGTGCGACTCGAGATGAGTTGCAGACATGACGCTGTCCTGACTGACTATAAAGTTTGAACATGTACTTCCGAGTCTACATTACAACTTAGTTCTTACAGATTTCATCACTTTTCAAACACAGTATGTTGATGTAATTTGTAAAGACCGCGATTGTTGTCCTGGCCATTGCAAAAACATACAGTAGCAGCTGGAGAAATGACAAGGCTAACAATGTGAAACGATAGCAGCACGAAGACATGGGATTGACGGCAGGCAAGAATGGAGTGTTCGATCGTTGAAATTATAATTCATAGGAGCCCTGACAGATACTGTATTTGGAAACGGATCGTGAGACTGCTAATGGTGCTCGCCTGGGTGTCAGTCAACACATCGGTGAGTAGGACTAGCTAGCCTGCTAGCTTCGTCGACCTACTGTGCTTTCAGGGTTGGGTGGGTGGAATAGCTGTAAATATGATACAGTATGTAACAGATGAAACACTTTCCGTAACTTTGGCTCCCTTCATTGACCATTCAGCTACAGTAGACTACCTGTGTGAACATAGATTGTAAGTGTGTCAGATACATCATTAATATAAATACACCTGACCATGCACAGATTTCAAGAAAGGTCATATAGCAGATATGTTGATCAGGAGTCCTTCTGTGTGGTGTCATTTCCTTTGACATAGTCCTGTGACACAAATTAACAAAATGGCTCCTGAAATGTTCCTTATGACACTTGACATTTCAGGAAACACAAGTGACACTGTGAATCCCCCAAATTACTGGCAAAAACTGTGAAAATTACTGTGATAATTCCAGTTTCTTTAGTCACTGTTAAACAAGACAAATGAGAATTTCACCTGTTTTAAACAAGTTGACATGTGTAGTTCAATGTTTTTACCATTACGCTACCTGATAGCCTCATTATTCTATCAACATTGATTGCAACACAATAAATTGTGCTCACACTTGAAGGCATGTAGCCAACAGATAAGTATTGACATTCATTGCCTGATAAAAAACTAGCAGTGCATGATGTGATTATGGACTGGTGGGAAATGTGCGTCAATGACTCTTTTAGCTCTGTATAGTTGCAGTAAAAAAGCCTATACACATTATCCACGTGTGCAGACAGACAGCACGAGGAACTTTCATCTCACAAATCTTGGCTCTTCTTTTATTCACAGTCAGTGATATTATTTCTTCTGAAGTTGATGTATGTATGCGTGTGAGTTCATGTGTGTGTGTGTATGCGTGTGTGTGTGTGCGCGCGCTAGGCCTGTAACGGTATAAATTTGTACCTAACGGTTGGTATGGTACAGTGCTTGACTGCAACTGTTGCATCTGGAAAGTTTTTTTTTTAACATGTATTCGGACACTGCATGCTATGGCTCTTTAATATGCATAACGCTGAGAGAGTATGCGAGGGGGAAAAAAACTGATACAAGGAAACAGGTGTAGAAGCGTGTTCTTTGTGAAAACTTGAGAAAAGTGCTATTTCTTACACAGATTAAATCTCTGACATAAAGTAGCAGTTTACACCAGAAATGTTCATATAACTAATTAATAAATCCACTTCACAACATCTTGAAATGAAAGTTGACTCAAATCTTCAGGTTAACAGTTACAAAATGCATGAGCTAACTAAATAGCCACATAACTTTAATAGTAATAACTTTATTTGTACATAAATTGATTCAAGACATCAAGTCAAGTCAGTCTGCAGTGTGTGTGTGTGTATGTGTGGTTGGAGTAGCCATCCCACGTGCAACACTGGACTAGTAGCCTCCCCTGTCCTCCACAGGGCCCAGAGTCGCTTTTACCCAGACGAGCCATTAGCTCCTCAGCGCCACAGATACTGCCCCAACCCCCATCCCCGCTGCCCAGAAGAGTGCAAAGATCATTCACACGATTCGCTTACTCCCTCCTTCCCCATGGGCAATACACATGCGCATGCACACACGCACACACACCATTTCAGATGTATTCGGATGGTCTTGTGAATTGTACTAATTTAGGGAAACAATTCGAAGTTGGCTACGAATGGTATTTCACCATTAAATGACCGTAAAGCCAAATTTGATGCTTGCAACTTGGTGTAGATGTTAATTTATACTGATATACTGTAAAACTGCAATACTCATTAATTTGTTAATCATGTGTAAACAAAATTCCTTGTGCAGTGCTCATATTTGCCATGCACACTGGAGTGGAGACATATCGATGAACAATTTCATCCCACCAATTTTGAAATGTAAAACAATAATAACTATCATTAATAAAGACACAAATGGGAAGGTTGCAGATAAACATATTGTGATCGAAAATGGCAATATTAAGAATAATCATTTATCAGAGAAAAATGTACCAAATAATTGAACACAGATGCCCTTTTTGCTTATTGCCCAGCGTGTGTCGTGTTGTTCCATGTGTTTAGCGCAGTAAGACAGGCTAAAAATGTAACATTTTAGAAGGGCACGCGTAGCTTATGTGATCATAAAAATGCATGGTCACTGTAGTCGGCCAGCAAAGTTGGCAAGAGTTCACACTGTTCAAGTGATAACTTTCGGTGCTGTAGAAGGAGAAGAGAGAGGAGCTTCTGCCAGCAGCACCATGCGTTTTAGTATCCTTGTGGCACAAAGAGGTGCCTGGCTAAGTTATGCCAGTTGGCTATGCTGTCCCCAAATAAAGTCGCATAATTCTTAACCACCACTGTAAAATCGCAGTTCATTTCTACTTAGCCTGTTAAAAACATTAATTAAGCTTATCCTTATAGTGCTGAAGGATTTTTGGGTTGATGGGTTCATGGGAATCACATTTGTGCCGAGATGTTTTCAGGGAAAAACAAACAAGCGCTTTCCATGCCCTAATGAATTTAGTCAACATTGACAAAAATGAAAGCACTTACCACGAGTCACTGACCCCTGGCTTCCCTCTCACGCCATGTCACAGACAAGAGTGTTAGAACCGAGCCCCACATGGCACGCCGAAATTGCTGCTAAGTAGACCTTAATGATAGGGGGCAAGGCCGGAAAACATGGTCTTCTTGTGAGAAGAGAAATTGCGGAGCGTACACTATGTAAATTGGTACATGGTGTTACACTGGTATTACATTGTATTAAATATTGTTACACCGGTTATACTGTACTTATTACACTGTACCTAATGCGGTAGATCCACTGTAATAGCGAACCATTAAAACTGTTTTACCATTTACCCCATTTTTTGCTTCATTTTCACAATAGTGGTTTTTAGCCTATTCACGGCATTGATAGCCTAGCAAGCTAAACCCATACAGCTGAAAGCTGACATGGGTCTAGTAGCTGGGAAGCCGTGTGGTCGGGGTAAACGGCTGTCTATCAAATGCCTCGACACTCAACACCACGCAATAGGATGGCACAACAACCAAACACATTGAATCCCCACACAGCAAACTGTAGGGCGTGGCCAGCAATTGTTTCGGAGCTACTTGAAGAAGAGAGCACGCAGCCTGCTTCAGACTCCGAGAACACATACGAACAACTGCTGGCTGTTTACACAACTAACCCACTCAGAATCAAAACACAATGTCTACATCAGTTAACGATTAGCGTGTTTGGATCTTTGGTAACTTTTAACGGCTGCGATTTCGTTCTACACCTACAAGAAATGGTCTACTGGTTCTGTAAAATGCTAACAGTAGCTTGCCCGGCTACCCCCGTCAGTTCATGGCAGAGATTCGGTGCATCTCGACTTTCTGACTGTAATCAAATATTAAATTGCCATTTACAAAGGCCTAAACATATGGCCAGCAAGCAGACAAGTTATATGAACTATCATTTAAGTATTAACGGACGTCATCATTTAAGAAGTCGTTTATCAAACCATTTGAATCATCTGGTATTTTGTTTACAACTACAACTGGTCTCTTGTCAACCATTAAAATGCTTGAAATGACTCACCAATTTAGTGACAGTTATAATAAGACCACAGCATTGAAAACGAGACATTTGGGGGCTATGGAAGTCTGTAAGTAGCTTACTAAATAGATAGGAATGAGACTTGCCGGTAGAGCTAGTGGCTAGCCCACCTCTCGTCAAATAACACAGCTTGGTATCCAGCTAGCTAGCTTACACAAAACATTATGTTGACAACAATCAATCATATTAGTTTATGCAACCATTTAACAAGCCCAAAATTGTTCAACATTTCGCTGGTTGTGAAGAAGGGCCTTGTGGTTGAATACGAGGCATGTTTGAACTTTGTAAGTGAAAACACAATTTATTTCGGCAACTCGTTTGGCTGGTGGTCAGACGCATTTCCTCCTAGGCTGGTGCAATGCTAGCGGTTTACACCTGGGGCGTGTATGTTCTGAAAGCCCAGTTGTGTCGTCACTAGGTAGCCCGGCCCCTCACGATTTGATTGGCCGCAAACCCCGGTCCAACTTGGATCGGTTGTAGATTCAGGTCCGCTAGACTGCCCCCGGGAGCAAATTCAATTTGCGGCCTCAAGGGGCGTCTAGATTTCTAGGCTACATCATTGATCTATGTACGCATACAGTAGATATTACATACATTTATTTTATATTTTGTATTCATCATATAAGTTTATAAAAAGGTGGACGGGAGTGGTAGGAATGATGGGGGACTGGAAGCGTCGCGTTTCGGGGATATACCTTTAGCAGTCGGAGGCGACTGCATAGGCCTAGTTCCAGGATAGTTTCATGAGTCAGTTTCATTTTAACCAGCTGCCACTGTCTCAACAATAATATGGTTGAAGTGCCTCAACATTCAAATCCACGTTTAACAGGCTGCATTTTTGCAATATTTCCGACCGGCGTTCAGCACATGTAGTTGCGCTGCATGTCTCTGTGTGCCGCCAAAATGATGAAATGAACCGGAGATGTGCTTACGGCAACTTTCACAGCAGCTCTGAAATTTGCACAGAGATCCGCAGTTTTCCATGTCTAGTCAGTCTTAGTACATCTGGACGTGACTGTGGAAAGGTACTTAAGTAACTATTTTGTCCTTAAATGAGCTTCGTACATGAGGTTCCTGATCCGTCCAACAATTATCTCACCTTGGGTCAGACTGTGGGAATCCACTGCTGAAGTGTAGGGGCTGCGCCATAGACTGGTCACTCTTCATGGAAACACAGCTGGGCACTGGAGACACTGGCCTGGGCTTCTCTGGTCTGGAATACAAGGAGTGAGTTATAGATTAGGTCAAATCTATTTCATACACAATCTCTCTCTCTCTATCTCTCACTCACTCACTCTACAGGGTATTGTATGTCAGTAGATCGATTGCTGTTGATTTACCTTCTATCCGACTGTGGGAATCCGCTGCTGAAGTGTAGGGGCTGCGCCATAGACGAGTCACTCTTCATGGATACACAGCTGGGCACTGGAGACACTGGCCTGGGCTTCTCTGGTCTGGCACACAAGGAGGGAGACTGGGTTGCAACCCAAGCACACCTGCTGAACCCCTGGTTACACTCAGTCACTAAGCTGGAACAACTCACCCCAGGGAGCCTCAGCGGCACAGTCCATCAACGCCTCCCTCCCCAACGTGTAGGACATCTACAGTACATCAAATGCAGGTCCATGACCAGGAGTATTGCCAAGGACCTCAGCCATCCCAGTCATAATTATTTACTCCTCAAACCTGCAGGATATGTCACATTGCCTCCTACGCACCAATACTGGGACACGGCTGCAACTACCAATACCAAGACTCCTACCTACCTGTACCTGAGACAGGTTTGCAGCCTAAATATACCTGCTGCACCCCTGGTGCCAGCACTGGTCCCAGCACTGTGGAATGCCACAAAAATATGGACAATTTCAACATTTAGCTGTATTACGCACATTACACTTTAGTACCCAAAGAGGCCCATTTTTGTGTCTGTTTCCAGATACTGGCCAGCTAATGAGGGCATGGGTGTGTTGAAATAAATGATGGAAGTCCGCAACACTGTTAATGCTCCCAGTGATTTATTTGCACGACGTTTCGGACCTTTGTCCTTTCTCAAGTGCAACAACGAACAGGTGTACAGGGTGTGGTTTAAATACCTGTGAGGGGGGGAGGGGGTGTCTCATTAAAAGTGAAGGGTAGGGCCTATATACACAGTGGGTACCAGAGGGCACCTTTCCCAAATACTTATTTACAATATATACACTTCATAATTTTAAAGGTTGTAGACAGCTCTTCATTAGTCAGTTTTCAAAAAGAAAAAGAAAAAACATATTTTTATCATTATAATCTGACTACACGCCATAAATACATTATACAATATAGAAATCTATTAGAAATATCACATCATACACATGTTCAGTAAGAAGAGGAAACATGAAGAGAAAAGTGCACCACATTCATATCACAAAGAAACCACATAGAGTTACATCTATAAGAACGGCTTAATATCAAATTCCTCGTTCAAGCCAGCTGGAGACATTGTATTCAGTGTGTGTATGTAATAGGTCTCTCGTTGCAATAAAAGGCGTTTGTGGTTGCCTCCCCTGGAGGGCTTGTCCACTTTTTCGATGCCTATGTATTGAAAAAAGCATAGGTTGTGTCCGGCTTTTTTGAAGTGCGCCGCCACAGGATTACGCTCGTCACCGCACCTGATGTTGCTTCTATGCTCGCTCATCCGAACACGTAGTGGTCTGGAAGTACACCCCACATATGCCAGGCCACAGGGACACCTGATAAGATATATGACGAAGGGGGTATTGCATGTAATTACTCCGCGTATTTTTAGCGTTTTTCCATTATGTGGGTGTTTGTATGTTTTGCATTTAGTTGTAAACCCACATTGCACGCAATTTGCACATTTGTAATTGCCATCTGGGACGTCCAAAAAAGAGCGTGGCCTTTCAGGTGCGGTGTATGATTTTACCAATTGGTTGCGTAAAATTGGAGCGCGTTTGTAAATCAGCTTTGGAGACTCTTTGTAGATAGACTGGAGCGCAGGGTCGGAGCTGATAACGTGCCAGTGTTTCCTCAATATGTTCTGTATTTCAAAACCAATAGGAGAGTACGTGGTAAAACAGAGAGGAGGAGAGCTCTGGTGGGGTTTGGTTTTGGGCTGCAATGCCTCTGTCTGTGTGATGGTGTTAAAACGCGCGCTCGCCGCGGTTACCCACTCCTCTTTGTAACCACGCTCCAAGAATCTGTTTTTTAAATCCGACGCTTGCTCTGAGTATCGGTCATCGGAGCTGCATATCCGTCTAGCCCTGTGGAACTGACTTATGGGGAGGCTCTTAATGAGGTGTGTGGGATGGTAACTGTCTCCGCGCAATAGGGTGTTTCTGTCAGTGGGCTTACGAAATAGGTCAGTATGTAGGGTCTCACCCTCAATGGTTACCATCACATCGAGGAAGCTAATGTTGCTGAAGCTGGATTCGAATGTGAATTTTAGGTGTTCGCTGGCGGCATTGAGATACGCGTAAAACTCGGTCAGTGTAGTCTCATTACCAGACCATATCATAAAACAATCATCAATATAACGCTGATAGGCCACTATATGTTGGTAAAAAGGATTGGTGTCTGGGTCGAGAATGACACTGTTCTCAAACTGGCCCATGTAAAGATTCGCGTAATTTGGTGCCATTGCACTACCCATGGCGGTGCCCTTAGTTTGTAGATAAAAATCACTTTTGAATAAAACGTAGTTCGTAGTGAGTACAATTTCAGTTAAATCACAAATGCAGGCAGTGCTTGCTTTGTCAGATTGTGGCCTCTTATTAAGAAACAGCTCAACAGCCTCTACTCCACCCGTGTGGGGAATGTTAGTGTAGAGGCTGGATACGTCCAGCGTCACCAGGATGCCACCCACCGGTACTTGCAACGATTTTAGCTTATTTATAAAATCAATTGAGTCTCTGAGATATGACGGAAGGGAGGACACAGATGCAACAGACGGGCAATGTTCCTAGCGGTGAGACTCAGCAGGACAACACTACCAATGGACAAACCAATCCACCTGTTAACACCATCCCAGGCAAACCAATTACACCTTTCAAGAAGAAATCCACATTCATCCCCCCTAGAGGGAGGAACGCATCCTTGGACACGTATTGTCGCCTGGTTGACCAAGAGGTACGCACTACTCTCAAGAACAAAAAAGAATACAAGGTATATAACAACATGTCAAAAGAAGAAAGACAAGCGATATCTGACCTCAGCAACGATAAAACTGTCATTGTTCGCCCTGCGGATAAGGGCGGGGCGATTACGATTCAAAATACCAGTGACTATGAACATGAAATCAAAAGACAGTTAAGTGATGATTCTTTTTATTGCAAATTGTCCTCTGACCCTACCAACCAGTTCAAACATACTGTCCATGAGAGACTGAAGTATTGGTTTGAAAAAGGTGAATTGTCTAAGAATGAATATGAATTTATGGTTAATGATTTTCCTGTTGTCCCAGTCATTTACACTCTACCTAAAGTTCATAAATCTCTGACCCCGCCTTTAATAGGCCGACCTATTGTGAGTAGTATTGGATCCCTGACGACTAATATCTCCACTTTTGTTGATTTTTGCCTTAAACCATCTGTGTCCTCCCTTCCGTCATATCTCAGAGACTCAATTGATTTTATAAATAAGCTAAAATCGTTGCAAGTACCGGTGGGTGGCATCCTGGTGACGCTGGACGTATCCAGCCTCTACACTAACATTCCCCACACGGGTGGAGTAGAGGCTGTTGAGCTGTTTCTTAATAAGAGGCCACAATCTGACAAACCAAGCACTGCCTGCATTTGTGATTTAACTGAAATTGTACTCACCACGAACTACTTTTTATTCAAAAGTGATTTTTATCTACAAACTAAGGGCACCGCCATGGGTAGTGCAATGGCACCAAATTACGCGAATCTTTACATGGGCCAGTTTGAGAACAGTGTCATTCTCGACCCAGACACCAATCCTTTTTACCAACATATAGTGGCCTATCAGCGTTATATTGATGATTGTTTTATGATATGGTCTGGTAATGAGACTACACTGACCGAGTTTTACGCGTATCTCAATGCCGCCAGCGAACACCTAAAATTCACATTCGAATCCAGCTTCAGCAACATTAGCTTCCTCGATGTGATGGTAACCATTGAGGGTGAGACCCTACATACTGACCTATTTCGTAAGCCCACTGACAGAAACACCCTATTGCGCGGAGACAGTTACCATCCCACACACCTCATTAAGAGCCTCCCCATAAGTCAGTTCCACAGGGCTAGACGGATATGCAGCTCCGATGACCGATACTCAGAGCAAGCGTCGGATTTAAAAAACAGATTCTTGGAGCGTGGTTACAAAGAGGAGTGGGTAACCGTGGCGAGCGCGCGTTTTAACACCATCACACAGACAGAGGCATTGCAGCCCAAAACCAAAACCCCACCAGAGCTCTCCTCCTCTCTGTTTTACCACGTACTCTCCTATTGGTTTTGAAATACAGAACATATTGAGGAAACACTGGCACGTTATCAGCTCCGACCCTGCGCTCCAGTCTATCTACAAAGAGTCTCCAAAGCTGATTTACAAACGCGCTCCAATTTTACGCAACCAATTGGTAAAATCATACACCGCACCTGAAAGGCCACGCTCTTTTTTGGACGTCCCAGATGGCAATTACAAATGTGCAAATTGCGTGCAATGTGGGTTTACAACTAAATGCAAAACATACAAACACCCACATAATGGAAAAACGCTAAAAATACGCGGAGTAATTACATGCAATACCCCCTTCGTCATATATCTTATCAGGTGTCCCTGTGGCCTGGCATATGTGGGGTGTACTTCCAGACCACTACGTGTTCGGATGAGCGAGCATAGAAGCAACATCAGGTGCGGTGACGAGCGTAATCCTGTGGCGGCGCACTTCAAAAAAGCCGGACACAACCTATGCTTTTTTCAATACATAGGCATCGAAAAAGTGGACAAGCCCTCCAGGGGAGGCAACCACAAACGCCTTTTATTGCAACGAGAGACTTATTACATACACACACTGAATACAATGTCTCCAGCTGGCTTGAACGAGGAATTTGATATTAAGCCGTTCTTATAGATGTAACTCTATGTGGTTTCTTTGTGATATGAATGTGGTGCACTTTTCTCTTCATGTTTCCTCATGACTAACTTTTTACTGAACATGTGTATGATGTGATATTTCTAATAGATTTCTATATTGTATAATGTATTTATGGTGTGTAGTCAGATTATAATGATAAAAATATGTTTTTTCTTTTTGAAAACTGACTAATGAAGAGCTGTCTACAACCTTTAAAATTATGAAGTGTATATATTGTAAATAAGTATTTGGGAAAGGTGCCCTCTGGTACCCACTGTGTATATACAGTATATCACGAAAGTGAATACACCCCTCACAGTTTTGCAGATTTTTGAGTATATCTTTTCATAGGAAAGCATTACAGAAATTTCACATTGACACAATGATTAGTGACCTTTTAACAACATATTTAACCGTTTAAATTTCTTGTTCACTCAGAAAAAAACAAAATACAGCCATTAATGTTTGAACATGTACTCACAAAAGTGAGTACACCCCAGATTAAAATCCGGTAGAGAAGGGGCTATGTTGGCTCGAATCGTCTCGAAATGAAACGAAATGAAAAGGGATGACAAGGGAGGTCATCAGTGTGCGTTTCAACCTTTCTTTGCATTGAACTTTTACATTTTGAGTCTGCACCTGGCTTAAATAGATTGGTGTGAGATTTGAATGCAATCCTATGGAGAATATCATGATCTGCTTCAGTAGTCACAGTGCATGTTGACATGTATGTTTCTTTTAGGTGTATTTCAGATTGCCAATGTTGACAGCATTCATGCATCCCCAAACCATGTCAGTCCCACTACCATGCTTGGCGTATGAGAGGATAAACCTTTTTTGTAAAACTCACTTGTTTACCATCACACATGCTTGACACCACCTAAAGCACATTTGTTTATCTTTGTCTCAGGAGAGATGAACAGACCAAGGATATGGATCACTGGAACCATGTCGTGTGATCTGAAGAGACCAAGATAAACAAATTTGCTTTAGATGGTGTCAAGCATGTGTGGTGGTAAACAAGTGAGTTTTACAAAAAAGGTGTATCCTCTCATAAGCCAAGCATGGTAGTGGGACTGACATGGTTTGGGGATGCATGAATGCTGTCAACATTGGCAATCTGAAATACACCTAAAAGAAACATGCATGTCAACATGCACTGTGACTACTGAAGCAGATCATGATATTCTCCATAGGATTGCATTCAAATCTCACACCAATCTATTTAAGCCAGATGCAGACTCAAAATTTAAAAGTTCAATGCAAAGAAAGGTTGAAACGCACACTGATGACCTCCCTTGTCATCCCTTTTCATTTCGTTTCATTTCGAGACGATTCGAGCCAACATAGCCCCTTCTCTACCGGATTTTAATCTGGGGTGTACTCACTTTTGTGAGTACATGTTCAAACATTAATGGCTGTATTCTGTTTTTTTCTGAGTGAACAAGAAATTTAAGCGGTTAAATATGTTGTTAAAAGGCCACTAATCATTGTGTCAAAGTTACATTTCTGTAATGCTTTCCTATGAAAAGATATACTCAAAAATCTGCAAAACTGTGAGGGGTGTATTCACTTTCGTGATATACTGTAGGCCCTACCCTTCACTTTTAATGAGACACCCCCTCCCCCCCCCCCCCCTCCCCCCCCCCCCACCACCACCCCTTCCAGGTATTTAAACAACACCCTGTACACCTGTTCGTTGTTGCACTTGAGAAAGGACGAAGGTCCGAAACGTCGTGCAAATAAATCACTGGGAGCATTAACAGTGTTGCGGACTTCCATCATTTATTTCAGTTACTCTATTTTGTCCAGCACCTGTACCACGGATTTGCGCGCATTCTCCACCTTCCTGGCATGGGTTTGTTTACATATTGTCTGAAATGTCCTAACATACATCCAAAGTCATGACATATCAGCATAAAAAAGAATGTGTTTCCGCTCATAAGCCATCATCTTAAGCGTTGGTACCATACACTGATGATGGCTTAAGAGCCGAAACACGTCTGCTTGTGGACATGCTGGTAATGTACTGTATAAATAAATAATGAGACGTAGCTTGTGAGTGCGGATTTTTCTTCTTTAAGTGATACCTTTTATCGCGCATCCAAAGTCCAAGCCATTTTTTCCAAGAAGTTGAGCGCGTCCTCTAACAAACTTTCAGACATGTCAGCAGACACTTTACAACACAGACAAGACCCCCCACCCCCACCCCACCCCCCAAAAAAAAAAAAAACAAATAAAAAAAAATTTGGTGTGATGTTTGCCCGGATATTAGGGGAACCAAAGACCAGAAAGGTTTAAAACTGTTGAGGGAGCACAGTATACATTTGTTTTCCTTTAATCTACAATGTTGTAAGCTACAACACAGGGTGCTTCTATGCTGTTGGAAAGGTATTGTCCAGCTCTATAAAGTACAGTATACCAGTATTTACCAGAGCACTTTATATTTAGGGCAACTGCCTTAGCAACTGGACAACTCCTCCCAAAAAACCCCAACTGCATCCCTGCATGCATAAGCACCAAGGACACATTGCTATAAGGCTAAATAGTGGCATCTAGTGGTTAAATATGTTACTGCAAGAGCCTTAACCCTTCTGTTGTGTTAGGGTCATTTTTTAACCGTTTTCAAGTTTTAGTGTGAAAAAAACACACGCTTCATCTAATCCTCAGTCACAATCATTTCAATACAAAAAAAAATATGTTTTATCATTTTAGTAAATTTTAAAAGGTCAAAAAAAAAAAAAGTTACTTCTGTCGTGTTTGGGTCAAAATTGACCCGGCATAGATTTTTTGGTTGTTGAATGCATTTCTGAAAAGCTGTTGGTTGCCCTTTGTTGGTTGCCCAGTTTGGTGATTCATGGTGAGGAAAATATATTTCTTGCCTAAAAAAAAAATTTGCCAGCTTTTTCACATTACAAATCCAATATGGCCGCCGGACAGTCCCATACACTACAATACGTCATATCTCCTGTTGTGAAAGGAGTACAGATGTATTTCTGGTGTCTACTCATATGTTTTCATGGTCAGGGAATCCATTTCTGCATTATATAATGAGTTTTTTTGCACATTTGTTTGCAAAATACATTTTTGCACATTATTTAAAAAAAAAAACGTATCAAAAATTCATAATGGCACCCAAACATGTAAAACTGGTCTTATACTTTCCATAAAGTTAATGTGGTAATGAGATAATGGTCCATGTTCGTAGCACAGAGGATTCAGATGAATAGTGTGACTTGTTTCATGTTCATTGAGGTGTTCATCTCCTATATCTTTGCATTACATTGGCAGAATAGCTGTGACTCTGGTAGAATTGTTATTTTGTATCTTACCACACTAAAATCATATAAATATTGAAAAACACCAAGTCAACATATTTAAACATTGATGTTATGCACTGAAAAACTAATTTAGTTAACATTTGGTCTTTATCCTGCTATAAATCTCTTTGGGTTGGTTTGGACCCAAACACCACAAATGTCACTTGATAATATTTTCTAATATTAAAGAAAAGCTAATTAAAGAAATGTGGGGGTTGTTGTACTCTCATATCAGCTGTAATACATGGACAACATAATCAATAATTGTATCACTTTAGGGCGTATTAATAGTGAAATTATGCAGGTTTTGATAGTTTTGGTCATCAAAAACGATTTGCAAAATGTAAGATAAATTATCTGTAAAGTGAAGATGATGAATATAAAAAGTAGTGTTTCCATGGATATGAATTTAGCTATGAGATGAAAAACAATATTTGATGATAACTAGTGTTTTTAGGTATTTTATGGCACAACACAAGGGTTAATCAGCAAAAATAGTCAATCAGAGCAGGATATCGCAATACAGTACATGCCCACTCAATGCAAAAGCGTGTGCTCAAGTTGGGTCTCCTAAAGGGGTGTTGTCCCCTCCTTCTTCTCTGTTTGAGGTGTTTGCACAAGACGTGCGCTACCGCCATCTACAGTGCTAAGGGGACTTCATTTATTCTCAACCTCAGGACTCCGAAGGTCTCCTAACCGAAGGTCTCCTAAAGGGGCGTTCACCCGACATAAAGTGGATACCGGAAAAGAAACAAAATGACGTATCTCTGTCTAGAATATCTCTGCTCATACAGTGTAACAATTTCTGTCTACTTTCTGAATTTTTTAAAGCAACAACCTCCTTCTCACCTGTTGCTAATTACTCATAAGAGGTGGTGTAGCAAGCGCTCCACCACATGAAGCATTTACACTGTTCATTAAGTGGAGCGTTCACTCGCCACCTGCTGGAGTATAAAAGACACATCAACCAACAACAGTAACCCATGTCAAAGATGGAGAAAAGAAAAAAAACATAAAAAACAGCTAGACGTGTAGTGTAGAGAAGATGGCAGTTACAGACAACAAGTAGGTTCAAAATCCTCATTTATGCCTTTGAGGGCAGTGTCTGTAGGTACAGTAGTACATCCAGAATAAATGGTACATTCTGCGATGTATGAATAAAATAAAAGAAAAAGAAAGAAGAAAAAACTGAGTGTGACCTATTCCCACCTCGCTTGATTACTTCAGAGACGCACCAACAAGACGGAAGAGCATGGAGAGTGGAAGATAAATATGTTACTGCACCATCATATGTACACCATCCACACCATCAAAGCTGTTCTCAGATGCTTTCCCAAGCTTACATTATATATCATTCTTATTTATTTTATTTTTTTAATGTTTATTTTTTACCATATGTTTATCTTAATGCTTTAAATGTTCTTTGACTAATCTTTCTTTCCTTTCACTGTCCTTTATTTTTGCATTTTTTTTATTGTGAAGCACATTGAGTTGCACCCGTGTATGAAATGCGCTATACTAACAAACTTGACTTGACACATCATCTGCTGCTACACTGCCAACATTATTTCTAATCGGGCAGAACACAATGTGGATACCTGGCCAGCATACATGCCTTGGCTGTGGGAAAGACAGGTGAAATGTACAATAGCTCATTATAATTACTCAATGGCCCAATTGGATGGGCAAAAGGTCATTTGGAAAACATGGCACTGGATTGTAGCTTCTCAGTCCAGGTTGCCCATCACTGTCACCACCATTTCTGATCCAGCTCCAATCCTCTGACCTCTGAGGTAGTGGGTGGAGCCCAGAGTGGGCCATAGGCATAAACTATTCAGGCTGACTTTACCACACAGAACACGGTGAGTGTCACCTTCATTTTCATTATGAGTGTTAACATTTATATTCATATTCATTTTTGTGATATACACCACTTCATCCGACTGCAAAACAAAAACATGATGCTGCCACCACCTATTTTAGAGTTAGAATGGTGGTCTGAGGCTGAAGAATGATGTTCTGCACTGTTCAAAGTTTGCAAACCTGAGAACACCATACTGAGAACACCATACTGAGAACACCACACTGAGAACACCATACTGAGAACACCATACTGAGAACACCATACTGAGAACACCACACTGAGAACACCATATTGAGAACACCATAGGCTACTGAGAACACCATACTGAGAACACCATAGGCTACTGAGAACACCATACTGAGAACACCATACTGTTGAAGTAGATGAAAAGAGATAAAGAAAGTCTGTCTGCAGTTGTTGTTGCATGTGTGGGGATGTTTAACTCACTGTGCATGAAAGATGCCCTGAGGTACTGTCTGTGTGTGTCTGTGTGTGTGTGTGTGTGTGTGTGTGTGTGTGTGTGTGTGTGTGTATGTGTGTGTGGTTTGTGTGTGTGTGTGTGTCTGTGTGTGTGTGTGTGTGAACTCACTGTGTATGGTAGGTGCTGAAGCCCTGATGTCCCTCAGTAAGGGGCTCCTCGTTCTTCATGGTCAGAGCAGATGATGATCTGCCCGTTTGATAAGTACCCACACCACCCCCACCCTCTGGGTCATCCATCCTTACACTGCACGAAAGAAAGAAAGAAAGAAAGAAAGAAAGAAAGAAAGAAAGAAAGAAAGAAAGAAAGAAAGAAAGAAAGAAAGAAAGAAAGAAAGAAAATGAACACAGATATCAACAGATATTCAGCGAGCATTCAGCCACACTCACACACACACACCAAAGGATGTTTCTGGTGCTGGTTGGCAGAACACTATTCCCAGCTATAATTTATAGCACATCAGATAACAGCTGCAATTACATGTTTGAGCTAATTCACAGATGCAACTAGAAATGCACTCAGGGAGTGCAGAGTCAGACCTTCGCCAAGGAAGCTGTTTAATAGAACATGTCACACCCTATTTTTATTTTTAGTCTTTCTGCCTTCTATTTGTGGTGTTAGAAATTGGAATGTAAAAGTTTACCCTGTCCGCAATTCAATTTGCGCTCATGGGGGCATCTAGATTTCTAGGCTAGAAATGGTGAAGAATATTTTTTTTTTAATCCTGTTTCCGGTTCATGATCCGGATCACCACCAGAATGTAATCACTTGTTCCTTGGGTCATTGGGACAACTCAACAAAGTTTCATCCAAATCCGTTCATACGTTTTTGAGTTATCCTTCTGACACACAGACAGACACACTAACTTAAAGAAGGGTCATTTCACGTGAAATCAGACACTTTGGGACCCGACCGACACAGATTTCAATCATACTTGGTGTGCCTTTTTAGTAGCAAGGTAGCACCCCAGAACTGCATTTGTGTGAATCTGACACCAATATTAATGGAGAAACGGACTACCAAAGGTTTGCATATGAGGGTAGGCCTTGATTATATCAGTCAGTTAAAGTCACAAAAAGATGTCTGTTGTGTTGTTTGAAAGCTCTTTTCTGGCTCTACAAATTACACAACAGCATGGAATACAACAACCCTGAGAATATGAATTGGTGTCAGATTCACACAAATGCAGTTCTGGGATGATACTAAAAAGGCACACCTGCCTTGCTACTAAAAAGGCACACCAATTATGATTGAAATCTGTGTCGGTCGGGTCCCAAAGTGTCTGATTTCACGTGAAATGACCCAGACACAGACAGACAAACAACGCGACCCAAAACGACCTTAATGCAAATTCAATCGCACACAGATGGGTCATTCCGCGTAATGGAAATTAAAAAAGAAAACATCACATATAACAAGTCAGATTGGCATTTTTAAAAAGAAGAATTCATGGGAAAAAAATATATAAAAAATCTGTGGACAATCCCACAAGGGGTTCTGGAGCTCTGAAAATGACACCCAAAATGATTGTTAGACTTGTGTGGTCTTCTGTTCAAACACAGATAGGGTTTCCTTTCTATTTATTGCTTTTTATGAGAGTGTTTCTACTAATCTCTACCAGGGAAAAAAAAAATCAAGAACCTATATTGGGTACAAATATGTCTTTATATTCTAAAGGCCTAAACAGAGCACATCCAAAAACTGCAATAAAATGTGTATCATCTTTGAGGGAATGCTATGACGATGCAGGATCATCCAGACCAAAACAGACAATTTTGCAACAAACTATTCTTATCTATGTACCAGCATGCATAATGTGAGCTTCCTTCATGGTTTAGTTCTTGAGCCATGGGCTTGTGAACTTTGACAAAAAAAGAGTGTGAACAAAATGGGCACCCCCCTCCCCCAGTGAAAATGGCTGTAACATGGAAAATATACATTTTACACTCAAATAAATGTACAGTGTTCCTCTTAAGTACCATGGGTACACTTGGTAATATTTTCATATTTTTTGGAGACCCAAGTGCGCGGGATCCTGTTGAACTGACATGGAATGACCCAGATTGACATCACCAGAAATAGGTGATGTCCACTAAATTCAATTCTAAACGGTATTAATTGTCTTGGAAGAGAAAATTGCATCAGATCTCTTGCAGCCTTCAAGAAGCAAGTAAAGTCTCTCCTCTTTCGTGACTATCTACTAATGTCTGAGCTGCCATAGCCCCCAGACTCTTGATATGATGTGTATACTGTATATGTGTTCTCTACTTAAAAAAAACAACTAACTAGCCCTTCTTTGCATCTGCACTTGTTATGCTGTATATTTCCTGTGCACTTTGTATTTGCTAGTGATGTTGGCTATGATTATGTCCTCTTAAGTCGATTTGGTTATAAAGCGTCTGCCAAATGCAATATAATGTAGCTAATGCAATGTAATGTAAGTTCTAAAATAGGACATTATTCAGTTGGTGCCCACACGCATACCATTTAGGGGTAGGCCTATGTCATAATAATCATCATCATTTTAACATTTCATTTGGAGCACTTTAAGATACACAAGGACTCCTAGGGCAGAATCACGGCATGGCATGGTGTATAGGCCTACAGTTTCATGCCAGTAGGGCCAACATTTTCATCATACATGTTCATTTACATCATCATTACTATATAATAAAAAGGACAGTTTAAACTGTGTAGCCATTTTCCCAAGAATTATAGGCATACTGTAAAACATTGGTTCCTGATTGCATTATCGTCTGTCTGACTTCAAAAGGGTAGGACCTAATTAAGTGGCAAGTTAACCAAGAGTGAATTGTTGTTAGTCTGCCTCTAAAATGGTTACTTAGGCCTACTTACAACAAAACAAATCCGTAGGCGGGCCCCTGGCAAAGTTCTTGCTCAGAGGTTTATGGGCACCGTCAAGGGAAGCTGCATGACTCATGAGTGGTTGCCTGCCTACGTGGTTGAGTTGAACACTTCTTATCAGTCGGTCATCGTCCTGTTAATCTGTCAGTAGTAGTCTGGACTTTAGCCTACATGATCAGGCAGGAACAACAATATCTGCAGCGCCTTTAGAAATGACATTCGCGTTAGAAGTGTTATCGCCGTCTAGGTTTTGGCTGATAGCCTAAGCTTCTGTCTCAATTCGCATGCAGTTGCGCATCATTTTGCCAGCGTCCATTTACGAAAAGCACCCAGACAATCACCCTGGGCCCAGGGCATAGACGAATGAGCAATAGGCCTACATTAGCCCACATAGCCCTCGTCAAAGGGAAAAAATACAGAGTGTCCCTAGCCTACTGTAGGCTATACGTAGGCCTAGTTATTAGGCCCATGGATAGGCCTAGGCGCGCCAGTCTCGGGCGTTTCTCGACTGAACATCCGAAGTGAAGTCCCATTGCTCAACTTCGACAGTTGGACATCATTGTAAGCAAGATAGTTAGCGTATCGCTTAAATTATCAATTCCATTTGAAAAAGTAATTAGGCTATTTAGTCGTAGGGCAGGGGCCTACTTACCGACTTGGAATCGACACGGCCACGGACGCGCAGAGGTCGAATTTCTTTCGATTTCACCTGTTCCGGGTTGTGACGTCTCATCACAGGTGATTAGGCCTACTGTAACAGGTAGGCTACAAATTGCAATCCCGGAGAGCTCTGAACATTCCTCACAGATCCACATTACTGTCTGTGCAGAAATGAATGAGTTTCACAGAGAAATAGAAGTGACGCAGGTCCATTCCAACACTAGCAGGAACTTATAGCCTACAGGCTTTGTTTATACCTACAGTGGTCAAGTCAAGTCAAGTCAAAGTTTATTAATAGAGAACTTTAAAATACAACAAGATAGATAGCTGACCAAATTGCTGGACAGGCAGATAAAAGGACTCGAGGACCTCTTAAGATACACAAAGACAACAACAAAAATAACATGGAAACAGTGTAATCTTTGAACAAAAAAAATAAGCACTTAAAAGCAATATAATAACCAATAGAAAATGCATACAAGAAGTGTCTGGGAAAAAAAGGAGGCTAATTGAGGTGCAAATAAATACGCTAAAACTACAGACGGCTCATGTAACAAATTAAAAGAAGGGCAAGCAATAAGTAAATCAAGAAAAACTAGGAAGTTATAAAGAGTTATGCATAAAAAAATGCTATGGCATAAAAATGTGTCTTGAGATGTTTTTTAAAAAATAGGAATGGGGCCGAACGTATGTGGGGTGGGAGATCGTTCCAGAGTTTTGGGACTATGACCGCAAAGGCTCTGTCTCCTCTACTCTTCAGTCTGGAGGGCAGGGCACGACTAGGAGGGGGGGGGGGGGGGGTGCATTTTTAAAAGATCAGACAGGTAAGGGGGTGCCAAAGGGATTTAAAAACAAATAAAATAATCTTAAAATGTATTCTAAAGCGTATGGGGAGCCAGTGAAGAGCTGCAAGCAAAGGTGTTATCTGTTCCTAGCGCCTTCGCGGGCAGCAGCTTTCTGGACTAATTGCAGGCGTGAGATGCAATGAGTACAATGTAAGAGTAGGCCTACCCCCCCCCCCCCCCCCCCCCCCCCCCCCCCCCCCCCCCCCGCCCCCCCCCGCCGCCCCCCACCCGCCCCCTCGCCCCCCTACCCCCACCCCCCCCCCCCCCCCCCCCCCCACCGCACATAAATGAATGTGCATATAATTTTCATCTGTGTTTCCATTGCCTAGTTTAACAGTAGGCCAAATTAAGCGTAGCAATGCAAGTCTATGGGCAAACAAAACATCATCAAATTAACTTGTACAGTACTAAAATTAATGTAAAATTCACCAGAGTGCAAAACGGCTATTTAAGCGGGCTTGCAGTACAGTTTATGCTTGCTTTGTTGCTTTGTTTGTTGCTTCTCTTGTGCAGGCCTGCAGGGCAGTAAAAATAGAAAATGGATATCCTCCTAGGCCTTTCGAGATAGAGACACCATTCAAACACTAAAACGACCGGCTCGGCTTGGAGATCATTTGTACTGATATAGCGTGTCCGTGTCTCTTGACGTTTTTCCGTTTTTGGCGATTTTGTGCAAATTTGGGTCCCCATAGAAAACAATGGTAGAACCTTCAGGAGAGAGTGTTCCGTCACTCTACAGATCAGAGTGTAGGAGGCTTTTTCGTTCATAAAACATCAACACTTTCACCAAGATAGGACTCCAAACGGTGAAAGTATCATGTCCCAACTCCCATTACTTTTTAAATGGCAGGTGTGTAAAAACTGCTGGGCTGGCCCAATGGCTTTTCCTATTGACTCTTGAAGTGCCTTTCTGAAGAGGTCAGCACATCTTCCACAAGAGGTCCACTTGTGACTGAACCTTCATTCAAGGACTGTTAGAAAGATCACACTTATGACTCCAATCTGTGAGCAGGACATGTGCCAATTCTTTTTAGTTTTTTAACAACAGCGATTTAAAAACTAGAAACTGTTTTGATTCTGCCCTCTGCCTTAGAGCACAATACTAACTGCCATACAGTCAATCAGAACAGGTGCTGCCAATACAGGGTTCCATCTCAACTGTCACTTTCTCTCAACATTCTATTCTTAACGAGCAGCTGCACTACAGTTCTAGAAGTCTATTGTTCAGCTCTTCAATGCAATGTGATATTGTCTTGCTGGAATACTATTAAAAAATACTCCCGGAAAAAGTTGGGACATTTGTCTCTCGTAATACCCATAAACCCTCTCTGCCTGAATGCTGTGCTCCTCAGATAGTGAACTTCCTTGTCATTTCATTTTTAGAAATCTTATCTTATATTATAAAAATGATACTTTGCCAACTTTGATTCTGACAGTTGTATTGGGTATGGTGAGCTGCAACCCGGAAACCAAAAAGCATCTAACAATGTTAATAGTTAGTGTGTAAAGGAACACAGGGTTTATTTTATATCCAATTTTCAACAAAGATTATTGTCAGCATGACCTTTTGCAAATTAAAAACTCTGTTAGAAACGGAGAAAAAAAACATTAAAACAAAATTTAGTGTGCAAAATTAAGTGCAATTTAAAAAAAAAAAAAAGTAGACCAGTGCTTAATTTCGGGAAAAAAATGGCACTCATTTCAAAATAATATGATACATGGCATTCCATCACCTGCCAGTAAGTTCATGAATCTGCTTGTTCTACATATCAGAATGTTGTTGAGTGAGGTTCTACATCCACGCTTCAGATCCTCAGCGCCGTTTTTGGTCTTTGCATTTCGAGGAGTTTGCCCAGCTCAGGCTCTGTACTGGCAGACTGTGCCGGCCCTGTAACTCCCCCGTTAATGTCTTTTTGATCCCGGCCCCCTGGGACCGAGCCACACACTGCTCTGGCGCTGCCTCCTGAGTGTCCGCAACAGAGGTGAGATGGCCCGGCGTGGCATCATGAGGCTGAGGGGTCTGGTGGTAGGCTGTTAAGGAGAGAGAAGGAAGAGGCGAGAGGTCCACAGCTAGGGGCCTGTACTTTCTGAGATGGCTTGCGATGGGGGTAGAGCAGGGGACTGGGGGATTGGAGGGTGGGGGGACCACAAGGTGTTGATGTCTTTGGGGCTCCTGGACCAAGTTTCTGCCCTTTGGCAACGGATTTGTCATTAGGCCAAGCTGGTGATCTGTGGCTGCTGGTGTTGAGGCTTTGCTGTGGCTCCCCGCCCCGCCGTGTTCTCTGGGAACCTCCGTGCAGAATGTTGTCGCATCAACCAGGGGAACTAGAGGAAGACAAGCACATGGACTGGTTTAGCATTTGGACATTTGGAAATAGAGAAAAGGACTTGCCGAGCATCTATAAAAGTTCTTGAGAAAGTGTCTTTGAGAAAGACTCTGCGATTCTGGTGTGTACTACTTGATTGGTGTTTGATTGTGTGGCCTTCCAAGGTACTCGGTGGAGTATTGGAATGTGGTATGTCCTTGTAAATATGCCATTTATTGACATTTGGTGAATTTGGAAAGAATGAGATAGTTAAAGGGATTTCCAAAATGGTAATATTCGAGCTGCTCTATATGTGAAGTCATTATTTTCATATCTCGGAAATGGCCGAGACAAAAAAAATGCAGCATCACCGGGTACTGACAAGTCAAGGGTAGCGTGAGCAATACAACAACATATTGAAATTGGCAGGAGTGCTCCTTTAATCCCTGGTGAAATATTGGGCCTACATTTCAGGCATGGAAGATGATGAGAACATGCCATATCTGGGGCCAATACTAAGAAGTTGGTTCAGGAGTAAACAAGGTTAAGAGATACATTATCTAATAGAAGAGCCTGTTGTCCTCATTTCTTAAAAACCCTTAGAAATGAGGACACCATGCGCTTCTATTAGATGATTTACCCCTTAACCAGGTTTACTCCTGAACTAGCTTCAGTGTACTGTAGGCCCCTGGTGCTGATTATCTGTGTTAATACCTGGGTCAGTTGAGTTGCTGGTTGCATCTCCCTCCAGCTCCGTCTTCATCTTAACCGTCATCTCATCTTCTTCACCATCAATGTTGCCGTTGTCATCATCATCATCATCATCATTATCATAATCCGATCGACACGGGCTCAGGTGGGAGAAAAGATTTCTCAGGACTGATGGAGTCGATGGAGGATCTGACGAGCCCAAATCATGACAAATAATATCACCAACCATTTCATGAAAATCAAAGTTGCCCCGAACATCAAACAATAACAATTCCATCCTCAGAAGTCTTCTATTATCATCAGAGAAAGGCCTTCCTAAAACACGTTTTTCTTACCTGGAGTTCTTGGCGATTGAGGCCTCTCAATGGCAGTTGCTCTGAGGAGGTTTTGTGCATCTTTAGATGCTGATGAGGAGGAGGAGGGGGAAGAGGAGGATGATGGACGAGCAGTGGAGTTGCTGGCAGTTGGCCGTTCTGGCTGTTCAGCTGGTCCTTGCTCCACGAGGGATATTTGGGACTCGGATGTCGATGCAGCTCCACTCTGCACTGGTGAGTCTGTGTGGTCCGCTGATTGTGTTGGCTGTTGGGAGATGGTGACGGCGATGGGGACGGGGATGAGGACAGAGACGGGACGCTCGGGTTGAAACTCTGCGCTGTTTGCTCCAAAACTGAAGGGGCGCACGGGCTCGGGTTCAGAGTTTTCGGCCGCACTGTAAAAATTCAACCTGTGGAGGCAGAAGAGCGTAGTTTTGATATTACATACTGAGACAGGTTAAAGTCTGCACATACCGCACTAGCCATGCCGTTTGAGAAACATTCATCGTTATGCTGTAGGTCAGACCAAGTATCAAGAGATTTGAAAGTCGATGATAATCAGGCTAATGCCGCATAGCTTTTATCCTGAAAAAGGGACCAAATAAGTATAAACAGATAAAAGAAAAGAAGTCTGCTTTGACCAGGATTTTACCTTTAGTGAGAGTAAAAATACCAAAACACCCGGACCATGCCAACTGGCTACAGGGTATGATGTTCGGCCAAAGTATGCTACAGCTTAGCCAGGGCTCAACACCTATTGACCATTTGCAGTGATGTCACAATATCACGTGATCTTTTCTTCACAGTACGGCGGAAGTGTACATAAAGGAAATAGAAACATTCAGATGGACCGTCACATGCAAAAAGTCAAAGTAGTTTGGCCAGGCATACGGAGGAACTTCTGGAACGTGTTGTCTTTGTGCATGTGCGTGTATGTAGTGAACTTTCCCACATGAACAGTTGGGGCCGTGCAGCAGCCTCCAGAGCTGGTGTGTGAGTGCGGGAATGTGTGTGTATGTGTATTTGGAAAGTGCTTTGAAACAACTTTATTGTTGTAATACTGTTGTAATACTTGTTGTATATTGTAATGTGAGCTAGACACAAACTTTGAATCTCACTCTGAGAGATGGGTTGGCAACACTAGTTAATCAGACCTAATACAAGTCTCATAGACACTTGTAGTTGTGATAGCTACAGCTACTTATCTGTCATGTGCACATACACATGCATACAGTACGAGTTTACTACAGTATATATACAGACGTTTTTGTGTTGGCCAGGAAGCCTTCACAGGTTTTTGTGTTGGCCAAGGGGTCCGCTGCAGGCTCAGGCTCCGGTTCTGGCTCCAACGGTTGATGTTTTGCCTTTAGCTCCTCAAGAAACTACAAGAAAAACAAATACACATATTGATGCCGGTAATGTAGTACAAAGTGTGATGAAGCGGTCTGCACACTGTGTATTAACGGTCGAAACTTTGCCGTATGTTAAAATGAAATAAAGTATTTTTTGGAGTTAATACACAGTGTGCAGACCGCTTCATCACACTACCTACTACCTTTTGTCTGGCACCTGGATAACTACTTGCGCACCCTACTTCTAAACAGTAATGTAGTACAAAACCACAAACGTATGACCACTTTTTTTGGCTGTATTCATATCTGTTAAGTCTCTTAGTGTAGTGATGAACACTAACACATGTTTGGTCACAACCAAACATGACCGATGCAGCACTGATCCAGGTAAAGTGAATAAAGTCTTCTGTGAAATTTAATAGCAAGAGCGCAACGTTTTGACCCTCAGGGTCGACGTCTTTTATCGTCTTGCACCTGACCCATCGGGTAGGACGTGCACTCATCTACTCCTCTGAACAAGTGTAGCACTGACCATGTCCAGCTAATTAAACATATGAACAGTATAATGTGAATTATTAATATGAACTCTATAACTCTGTTGATTGACTGGCTGACCTTGTCTAGGATCCGCTCTGTGAGCTCAGTCAGGGGAGCATGGGAGAACCTGCAGGAGTCCTGATTCTGGCACCCCCGCCCTCTGTGGAAGAACTTGCAGGGAAAAGCGCTTGGAGAGCAAACGTTAAGGAGACATCAAAGTTTTTGAAGAACACTGAGCTGTGTTGAAATGCAGTTTTTTCTTCATCTGATTGCTTGCCATTTTTGTTGTTGAACACTTAAAGCACTTAACCCTGTGCTAATGTACTTAAGCAAAAAACAACAACAACAACAACATCAGCTAACCCTACTTAGCATCTGCACTTGTTTCTCTGTATACTTCCTGTGCACTTTGTATCTGCTATGTGGACTATGATTATGTCCTCAATTGTAACTTGCTTTGGTTAAAAGGCATCTGCCAAAAGCAAGATAGTGTAATGTAATAATAATGGGTTAGACCTGAATTCAGAAGGTCAGATGTAACAGCACGGATACACCTAGTCACATCTTTGAATTTTATGCAAGGCATTTCAAATCATTACTTAAGTAGTGCCTGGCTGAAGAGTTGCACTAACTACTATATTGCTATAACTAGAGTATTGCTTATACTGGTACACATTTAACAACATAATTGACCTTGACGGGGTCAGACACAGAAAGGATATTGTGCATGTAGAGGCAACTGTCTCCACGCATGCAAAAGCCCTGAATGTAGAATTTGCACACTTCATGGAACTTGAAACCGCCAAGGTCACGGGAGTGTTCAAACTGGCACCCTTCGCCCTGGAAGACAGTTAAGACAAAGCATATCAACAAAACACATGTGTAAAAAGTAAAAGTAGAAGTACAATTCATAGTCTGAGTACAACACCAGTCCACATTACAGTTGTTACAGCAGTTATCCCACTGTACCTTCTCAGGTAGACAGACTGTGTGAAAAAAAACCCATTAAAAAACTACCACAGATCTGATCCAATCAGTTTAGCATCAGCTGATCGTAAAACAGGTATTGTAGCCTACAGTAACTAAAGACCAGTTACTCTGTAAAGTCATCTGTGTTGAAAGCACTTTTTTTTACTTCTACTTTCCATTTTGACACCTCATTCATACATAGCCCCTACCTTTGTCATGTGCACTCTACACTCACCATCAGCTTGTACACTGCTGCACTATGCGTGCCCTCTGTATGTCCTTTGAAAGTCACTTTGGATTAAAGTATCTGATAAATGTAATGTAATGTCAGACAATAGAATAGAACACAATAGCTTTTATTGCCACTATTCAAATGCACAATTTACACTATACATTATCCATGAGTCCTTTGAGGCAGTCATGGGTAAGCGGTTAGGGTGTCAGACTTGAAGCCCAAAGGTTGCCGGTTCAACTCTCGACCTGCCAGGTTGGTGGGGGGAGTAATTAAACAGTGCTCTCCTCCATCCTCCTACATGACTGAGGTACCCTGAGCATGATACCGTTCCGCCGCACTGTGCTTCCTTGGGGTGCGATTGAGGGCTGCCCCCTTGCACGGGTGAGGCATACATGCAATTTTGTTGTGTGCAGTGTTCACTTGACAATGGGAGTTGGAGCTTCCCAAGGGGCTTTCACTTTGCACTGCAATGAGTTGCTTTGAATCTCATTGTGCATATGTATGAAAAGACATTTTAGCAATATGTGCTCTTCCTCAATTTAAAGGAAAACTTCAGCCAATTTCGACATGCGGTTGTAATGCTCACACTAGCCCGGACTTGTCAGTACCTGAAGTATTTTTTTCTTCCTTCAACTTTTTCCGAGATCCTGGTCATTGTAATGGGAGCAGAGTTTGTTTACATGTCATAAAAAAACATCTTAATTTATTCCCAATAACATCCAAAAAGGTTACGCAACACCAGCAGACAACTAGCAAACACCAATACCTTTTGGGATAATATTTGGAGTAAGCCCATGTCAATAAGGTTTTGAATGTAAACAAAGGCTGTCCCCATTAGAATAGCTCAGATCTCGGAAAGGGCTGAGCCGAAAAATGCAGCATCACCAGATACTGACAAGTCAAGGGTAGTGTGAGCAATACAACAGCATCAGAGTTCTCAACGGGTCGGGTCAGCCCGACAAACCCGACGGGCCCCGTGGGTTCGGGCCGGGTTCGGGTGGAAAATATAAGCATATGGCTTGGGTCGGTTCGGTCCGCGGGCTCAATCTTTTCCGCCCAGTGAAAAAAAAAAAAAAAAGTCAGTTCTGCTGTTTACCGTGAATCATGGCGAATTTCCCCTTGATGGGTCAGTAAAGCTAGGCCTATCTATCTAAATATAGGCCTATGTAGGCCTGCGTAACGAAGGTCTGGCAGGCTGCTGCATGCAACGTTGCGCAGTGCTTAATTTGTAAATCACAAGGTGGAACGCAAAACAAACATGACATCACAGCGATGATGAGTTGGACAGAGGTCCCGGAACGCACACAAAAACTACATTGGCTACAATTACGCAAACGAATAAAAACGGGGGAAAAATCTTAGATGCAATTTTAACGACATTGAGTACCATGTCAGCTGGAACCATACTTTTGTTTCTTAATACAAGGGATGGTTGGCAATCCAATGGCTATTTTAAACAACAGCCATAGTAGCCTATTAAATGCTGTAATGACAACAACCAATATTTTTAGTTTGATCGCTAACTTTATGCTTAGTAGTCTCAGCAAATGCAGTGCATGGATGCTTTCCCCATGAGGTGAAACGAAACCGAAGCGGTCTTCTACTATGGAAAGGACAGTGGCTTTCCAATTAGGCTATCCTTTCCCCGTATTCACACAACGTTGGCATATGCGTATTAAACATAAATCCACGCTTTGTTGGCGACTTTGTTGCATATAATTTGGCTAATCCGCATGTGCTGTTGCGATATGCCACTTCACTATTTCAATGGCTCATGCACTTATGGTAAGCGAGCGGCAGCAAAGACAGCGATTTCCCCGGTAGACTTGGCTTTTCACACTGACTGTCTGCTCGCGCTGCGGTCTGGTTGAAAATCCCCCCAGCCAATGTTTTATTTGGAGCGTGTAGGCCCTGTTTCAATAAAATATCACCTTGTCTTTGCTGTTTTCGTGCTCAAATTGACATGTAAGCAACTGTCGGTATGTATGTCCAAAACCTTGTGTGCCGACCAAAATTTTATGAAACTTTTAAACAATGTTTGGCACAGCCAGGCTTTCCATCTCATCCGCGCATATGAACAAACGAGGGAGGGGCAACTTCACGTAGCCTACATTTAATCAGATAGGCCTACTCGGGATGGAAATGTAGTAAGCCTACATTTAGAAGTCAACCTACTCGGGATGGAAATGTAGTAAGCCTACATTTAGAAGTCAAAAAAAGGTGGATAGATTGTTGTTGCGGTGAAGCATGAGGCGGTTATTGAAATCGCGCTGTGGATGATTCTGCTTAAATAGCAAGAATGTAAGTTTCCCCATTTCATATTATGTTTCTATTGTGGTAAAATATCTTTTCACTAGGATTTTAAGTGGGTTATGCAATTTACTGCACATAAGTGCCCTTAAAGACCTACCACAACCCGTCATTCTCCATAGGATAACGTGGGGAAACTCGACCCCCGACTTCGGGCTTCGGGCCGGGTTCGGTTAGATAATTCCAAGTGATGTGTCGGGTAACATCGGGCTCGGGCTTTAAAAGCCACGGGCCGGGTAGGGTCGGGTTGACATTTTCAGGCCCGTTGAGAACTCTAAACAGCATATACATGAGTTCTAAATTGTTGTTTTCCCCTGACTGCTCAAAACTAACTGCGCACAAGTCAACCTCTGATTGTTGGAAACCGCTGACGGTCAAAACATTAGCTGACGTGGTGGGTTGCCAGTGTCTTGCCCCTCCTCACAATATCGTGTTTACAAACACGCTGAACCCATGTATTGAAATTGGCAGAAAAAAATGAACCCCTTCAACACTCACCTTCAGGCATCGGTCTGCTAGAAAGTGCTTGCAGATGAGCCGTCCGTTCACGTCTATGGAGTTCTGCTCTTTGAACTCTGGGGTCATGAAGGGTTTCCTCTCCTCCCATTTGGGACGGCTTCTCTGCTGGAAAACAAACACCGAAAACAAAAACCAAACTGAAATTATTTAGTGATGAAGTGATCCCAATGGTCATCTTTTTTATTACACTGCATGTAGCTGGGCTGTGCGTTTCTCCTGGAAACAAAATGAAATTAATACGCACAACAGATACAGCACACCACAGCACAGTGCACTAAAATTGACTATAGGTGGATCCAATATGCAGACTTCGTCCTCCCTTGACTGCTTGTGACCTCATGATGATGTCACTGACGATAAAACATTAGAATTGTGATTTTGCAAGATATTGAATGGATGTAATTTTCTCATTTCGCAATTGGGATGGTGAATGAAAAACAGTCCCCCAAAAGTTGTTGCAACTAGGCAGACATCTGGGAAAAGTTATTGTTTTCTCCATGAAGGAGGGGCCGGAAGGCGGGGCAAGGCCACAAGCACAAGTGGGTCAAAGACGAGACGTGCATTTTTTTTGTTCCGCACTCATTAAACTATCAAAAAAGTAAATTAATGAATTTTAAATGTTATGCTGATAAACAGCATAGTCTGGTGTCTCATTTCAGTAACATTTAATGAAAAAGAATTGTCAATGTTTGTGTGAAATAATCTCATATAGTGCAAAAATGTCATTCAGTGTAATGGTCCGCACTTAAAAATCACCAATACATTCTTGAATAATTATGCAAAATGATGAACAAAATTATTTTTTCACTCTCTGGGCATAATTCTAGAAGTGTTCTTGTTATTGTATTAAAAGCACGTTTCATTACCATTTTGTTTTGATATTCAAATCATCTGGGGACTTTTGTCCGGATTTTCAATTCCTTAGATATCATTCAGTGTAATAAGATCAACATGGTGCTTTTAAATCATAATAAAAAGTGATAGTCACACAACAATATGTGACATCATCAAAAGGACCCCTGGGGACCCCTTAAGTGATGATGCAAAGGGAGAGTCTTGTTCTTCAATAGTCGAAAATTCTGTATTTTTATCTTGTGGTAACAGCGTCCACAAAAACAGATGTCATTCAGTGAAATGTCAAAAAATACTTTTATACTCAGATATTCATCCAAACAAGCATATTTTCTAAATAGACATAGTAAACATTGTGGGTCAAAGTCATTGTTTCATGTAGGTGGCTAACTGTGTGCTTGTAAAAAGGTAAAAATAAGGTGAAAAGTATTTGGTCGTCCTTCAGTGTAAGAGATGTCATTCAGTGACATGCAGTGTAAGGGCCATTTCATTCAGTGTAATCAGTTCATAATTGTATATTAAGAATCAAAACGGCAATATAAGTAGCAATATTATTATAAGATACAATAATATGATGATACTACTTGAAATTATGACTTTTATTGTTATTACCATTATAACCTTGTTTTTACCATGTAGCCACCATATTACTGGGTAGATTCTGGGATTTTGGAAGTTGTACATGAATTATCAGAACACCCTAAGTCACAATCCCCGAAATATGCAGGTTAACAGACAACATTTTCTTTTTTATTGTTTTAGGCCTAAGTAGTAGCCTACCTCTAAGCTTGTGATCTTGGAAGTTCTTCAAAACATGTCTTAATGCCCCAATATTAAGTAAAATACCAATTATTTGACAACATTTATTTCTGTTGTCACTCATTCAGGACGTTGAGTACTGTAGTATGATGGTAACAATATGATAGCAATGAAAAGTAGCTGTTTATATCGGCTTTTTTGCCAAGGCATCATTCAGTGTAATAGTTGTGGTCATTCAGTGAAATGCACATTTTTATGTGAAAATAAAGTCAAATTCTTACAAAACTTATTTGTTTAGCACAACACATGCGGGGGCATACAACAAATGAATAATTGTGTATTTTAAACTGATTTTCTCTTCGGTGGAAAAACTTGTTAAAGCCAAATGGGTGAAATGCACTTGGTGAAATACTACCGCAAAAACTATTTGCAAATGCCTTTTACTAGAACATTTTAGGTTTGATGAAGACCTTAAATATAGCCCTTTACTATGTTATGTAGCTTATTTCAGTTTTTTAACGTCATCTATGTTTTTTGCATTACCAACTGTTTAACACCGTATTACACTGAATGACATTTTATGGGTAAAAATTGGGTAAAAAGCACTGTCCTTACTATTTTCTGAACAGAAAATAAAAAACTTAATCACTCTACACTCCAACGTACCCAAAAAAGTTGAAAAACGGTGTCAGGGAACAGTTTTATTTTTTTGAGTCCTGAAAACCCTGTTTCGTCTTTGACCCAAGTGGAGGACGGGGGTGTGCATATTGGAATGCACGCTATGCCTCATTCAGTGCAAATATTGGCCAACAAGCCCACCAGGGGAGTATTCCAAGAACCTTGCTAAGTAATAAATTTGGCTAAATTACAGTAGTAGGGAAATCGTCTAATAGAAGAGCCTGGAGTCTTAATTTTCTTAGATAAAAGACACCTGTGGACTATCTATTAGCAGGTTTACCACTTCCTGTAGGTTAACTTACCCAGGCTAACCACTTCACCATGTTCTGCAAACTCTGCAAACAGTGTGCGGGAGCTTTTTTTTGTCTCTATGTTGGTGACCCAGTGGTTCCACTCCTACACACCTGGCAAATAGGAGTGCAAGAATTCTAAAAATAGTCTCTAAAGACTCTGAAAAGTAAAACAGTGATGAACTCATGAGAGCGTCTGCTTACCATTCGCGGCTGGTGTCTTCCTTTCTTTCCACCAGCTCCTGGTCCTTGATGGAATGCATTTCTTTGGTGTTTGTTGGTTGCGTTTACGTGTTTCTTCTCCTGAAACGTGACGTTTTTACCCCCGTGCCTCGACTGACCGTCTTGTATATTAGGGCCATTGGGATTTCTTCTGTGCTTGTTGTTGTTGTCATGTTGTCTTCTGTTACCTCCATCACCATTACCATTTGATTCATTCTTCCAACCACCTTAAAGAGTAGAGCAGAGAGCAATTTTGGTTGATCTAAATGAAATCAAGGTGTCTAGCAATCTAAACACAATACACATTGCAAGAACGCTAAATAATATTGCATATATTTCAATACTTACAAACATGAAATCTTGTTTGTTTTTTTGTTTTTGTTTTTGAAAACAATGTTTATGGACACAGTACTAGGGAAAAGAAAGCAATTGCAAAAAAACCCTCTTTCCACTTACCATCAGCATTCACACCAAGTCTGTCAGACGGACTTGACAGAGCAGTGGTGTTGATGCGTTTTCCATGCTGGCTCAGCTTTTGATTATCAACTGTTTGATCTTCATATTCATGTGAAACAGCATGGAACTTTTTCTTGTTTTGAAATTCACACCTTGTCCATGTACTGTCGGTTGGCTGGCCCTGGAGGCAGACAAACAGTAGGCCAGTGCATAATCAGCCATATCAGACTATGTTCTTGTGATATTAACAATATCAGACAACTTTAGACATTTTTAAATTCCATTACAGATGGAGAAGAACTGTGATGATCATGATTCACACCCACTCGTTTCCTTTTCTTTTTGTTCCTTTTCTTGTTGAAGTTTTCGTTCTTGGGGGTCGAGTCAGTCGGCTTTCGGTTGTGATGGGGCTGTTCTGACCTAGTGCAGGAGTGGTAAGCTTAAATGTAAAGTTTGATATAAAGGGAGCAACAACAAAGTTTGAACATGTTGAACGTACGTACTGCCTGCATGTGTGTAAACAAACATCTAGGCTACAACAAACGAAGGCAACAGAACAGACTAATGCGGGCATGTTTAGATCTTACCTTGTTTTCGTCACAATTTTATCAAAATCCACTTCACCCGGTGGGCTAGAAAATAAGTTTGCTAATGCCATTTCTTCTCGATGTCAGCCAGATCGCACAGTACAGTAGCCTAGGCTACCTACGACGATTCACAAGTCACAACGAATAATTTCCCCCTAGCCACAGTTCTACATAGTGAATACACAAAATTGTCAAACATTTCCAAAAAATAACTGCTAAGATTGTGTCCTTCTTGTCACAATGTTCATGATCATTTTAGACGTAATTTCAGAGTTGTAGTCATTTGTTGTTGTCAATCTCGGTCGCATGCCCGCCAGAGCGCCGCCATGACACTCGCAACTTCGTGTGATGTGATGCACGGCAAGCGTTGTGCGCTTTACTGCCACCAAGAGGCAAGGAGGTGGTGTTGCTAACGACCCGAGGACTTTTTTTTTTTTTTTTTTTTTAATCCCAAAATGTAGTAGCATCATCCAACATGCAGCAGTACGCTATTAATAACAGTGGTGATGCATGTTTTGTGATGCGCATAGGCCTACTCTCTTAACACATCACCACTTTGGGTTAGATACAAGAAGGAGAGCCTATAGTCATGCCGAAAGTAGCTTATTGACTGTCTTAGTATTCTCCCAAAGAAACCAAGGAGTAGAACAAGGGGGTTATTATGTAAACTAGATCTAACTACATTCATGGCACTGTTGATAAATCAAACCTTTAATGAGCAGACTGGACCGCGCTACAAATGAGCTCAAATTGCACAATTAGCCTATCCAAGTCATAGCTCTATAATGTAGCATAGCCTACACTATGATCTGAGAACACTGACCGAGCCTTTGTTCCCTTTTTATTATTTAAACAGTATATATAATGAAAACATTAAACAAGGATAACCCAAGTAAACATAAATGCTATTATTTAATTTGTTAACCCCTTTGCACACGGCCTATGTTATAACCTTACTGTCACTAAAACTGGGATGAAATATAGGCCTACTACCCCACCCCCTAGACAATTCCTGTAGTAATATGTATTTAAGACCTTCTTATATAAGATACAGTACTGTATTTGTACAGAAGCAAACTGCTCTTGCAACTACCATGTAGTTCATCTTCAACGTCTATACTTGAACCTATATCACAGTTACAGTGGGATATTAATGTTCACGTCCAACCATTCAATCGAAGTACATGCATGCATACACCATTTACATACAGCCTAAATACTCACATGAAATAGTATATTTTACGCCTTTACATACACCCAATAACTTGTACCCCCCAAAATCTATTGATGCAAACATCAAAACAGAGAAAAAAATGATCCTTTATCTATTATGTTGTAGGTATAAATAAATAATTGTGTGGATGATTTTTTTTGATGCAAAATACCCACATCCATCCAGTGTTGAGTTCATTTTTTTTCCCACCAAGGTCTTGTATTGAGGATGATGGAGTCTCAATGCCGCACAACTAAAGGCCTCTCTGTGATGCCCTATCTATCCACCATGAGTGACATTACAAGTTGTCGAAACAATGGCAAAAGTGTGCTATAATCAAAGATTATGGTGTATGGTCTAACAATACATTAGACTGTTTGACCTTGTT
>NC_085857.1:44597389-44661344 GCF_034702125.1 Engraulis encrasicolus | reverse complement strand
GCTCTGTGCAGCCTTTGAAATATCTGCATAATTTTTCTTGGGGAGGGGTAACCCTGTCTTCTGTTTGTCCTCAGCCGCGTCAATCTCCTTCAAAAGTTGTTCGGCCTCTAAGAGCCAGTCATCCTCCTCGTCGTCCTTTGCTGTTGTCTCATCCTGTTTAGCCTGAGTAGACTTTATTTTGTCTTCCAGCCATGGCATCTGAGAAGTCTTGCTATTGTATTTCTCCACTGTCTTCACCTCTGGTTCTTGGTGCAGAACCACATTATTGTCTTCCAGCCATGACACCTGAGAAGTCTTTCTCTTGTTATTCAGTGGCTCTAACCTTCTTGCTCTAAATCTGTCCACCATATGATTCATTTCATCATGTGTGCTCATCACTGCATCCTTTGGCATCTCCACTGTCTTCACCTTTGGTTCTTGGTGCAGAACCCCTGTACTGTCTTCCAACCATGACACCTGAGGAGTCTTTCTCTTGTCATTCCGTGGCTCTAACCTTCTTGGGTTAGGCCTGTCCTGTTGATCATCATACCTGCTCTTCACAACTTTTGAACTTTCCTTTTCAACATTTTTCTTCGAGGTAGTTAATCTTCTGTTCTCAGTCACCTTGTCTTCGTTCATCTCTTCCAAAAGCTTTTCAGCCTCCAAGATCCAGTCTTCCTCCTCCTCGTCCTTCAGCATTGTCTCATCCTTTTTAGCCTGAGTCGTGTCTTCCAGCCATGGCATCTGAGAAGTCTTTCTATTGTATTTCTCCACTGTCTTCACCTCTGGTTCTTGGTGCAGAACCGAATTACTGTCTTCCAGCCATGACATCTGAGGAGTATTTCTCTTGTCATTCAGTGGCTCTAACCTTCTTGCTCTAAATCTGTCCACCACCATATGATTCATTTCATCATGTGTGCTCATCACTGCATCCTTTGACATCTCCACTTTCTTCACGTCTTGTTCTTGGTGCAGAACCCCTATACTGTCTTCCAACCATGACACCTGAGGAGTCTTTCTCTTGTCATTCCGTGGCTCTACCCTTTTTGGGTTAGCCCTGTCCTGTTGATCATCATACCTGCTCTGCACAACTTTTGAACTCCCCTTTTCAACATTTTTCCTCCAGGCAGTTAATGTTCTCTTCTCAGTCTCCTTGTCTTCGTTCATTTCTTCCAACAGCTTTTCAGCCTCCGAGAGCCAGTCATCCTCCTCCCCATCTTCCTCTTTTTGTTCCTCAAACAGCCTTTTAATATCCCTCTCATCTAATTTGTCTTCTTCGTTGACTTCGCTGGTTGTGAGGTCCGTCATCTTGGGTGACCTCTCATTTCCGTGATTTATTTCTTCCAACTTAACTTTTTCCTTAATCCTGCCTTGTGCCCCATTCTCCATTTTGGCCTCCGTCTTTTGTTTCCCCGTGTTTACTGAACGTACGGATTTAGCGTCACTCCGGGCATATTTTGCTTTCCATCCACAAACATCTGTGTCTGTTGTATCTGACGCCCTTGCCTCTTCCGCTATCTCACTGTCTTCATCCAAGTCCTCTAAAACTAAATCAGCTCCGAGATTGTCCTTGCTCTGCATTCTCTCCTCCTTCACTGCGTTGTCACGGCACGTCTCCAGCCACTTTGGCCTGTGTCTCCCGTGTGGAATCATGGCATCATGTTTGCTGTCTGCTGCCGGATTTGAAATCTCTTCTTTTCGATTTCCACACGGAGCGTTTAACTCTCTTTTAGTTGTCTCCTGCCATGCCGCCTGAGACGTTTTTGGCGTGTTATTTAGTGTCTCTAGCCTTTTTGGTAGAACTCTTTCCACCATACCGTTGTCATGCCTGTTGTGTGCAGTCTCCTTGTCCTCGTTCATCTCTTCCAGCAGCTCCTCAGAATCTGAGAGCCAGTCATCCTCCTCCCAATTTTCCTCTTTTGGTTCCTCAAACAGCCTTTTAA
This sequence comes from Engraulis encrasicolus, assembly GCF_034702125.1. Taxonomy (NCBI): domain Eukaryota; kingdom Metazoa; phylum Chordata; class Actinopteri; order Clupeiformes; family Engraulidae; genus Engraulis; species Engraulis encrasicolus. The sequence goes on along the minus strand of NC_085857.1, from coordinate 44,659,422 downwards.
TCTCCCTCTCATCTAATTTGTCTTCTTCTTCGTCGACTTTGCTGTTTGTGAGGTCTGTCATTTTGGGTGACCTTTCATTTCTGTGATTAATTTCTTCCAACTTAATTTCTTCCATATTCCTGCCTTGTGTGTCATTCTCCATGTTGGCCACAGCTTTTTCTTTCCCCGTGTCTACTGAATGTATGGATTTAGCGTCACTCCGGGCATATTTTGCTTTCCATCCACCAATATCTGTGTCTGTTGTGTCTGACGCCCTTGCCTCTTCCTCTATCTCACTGTCTTCATCCATGTCCTCTAAAACTAAATCAGCTCCAAGATTGTCCTTGCTCTCCATTCTCTCCTCCTTCACTGTATTTTCACGGCACGTCTCCACCCATTTTGGTCTGGGTCTCCCTTGTGGAATCATGGCATCATGTTTGCTGTCTGCTGCCGGTTTTGAAATCTCTTCTTTCTGATTTCCACACGGAGCGTTTAAGTCTCTTTTAGTTGTCTCCTGCCTTGCCACCTGAGAAGTTTTTGGCGTGTTATTTAGTGTCTCCAGCCTTTTTGGTAGATTTTTTTCCACCATACCGTTGTCATGCCTGTTGTGTGGGGTTTTTGACTCTTCTTTTTTGCCATTGTCACTCGGCATTAATAACGCTGTCTTAACCGAGTTATATTCCTTGTCCATCTCTTTTAAAAACACTTCCAGCTCCTTGTTCAAGTCATTGTCCTGTTCTTTGCAGAGAGATAATCTTATCTGTTTGGTGTCATTTTCCTCATCTAACTCGTCAAGAGGGATTTCTATGTCTAAGGAGAAGAAGTCATCCTCCTCCATCGCTAGTCGTGCCCCATCCTCCATTTCAACCTCATGTGTCATGTGATCACTCTGCATGTCCTTTTTTACCCATCCATTACCTTCTCTGTCCTGTTTACCAGTTTCCCTAGCCAGTGCCGTAACATCTTTCTCACGGTCCTCATCCATATCTTCCAAAATCAGATTTTCCTTACCATCCATTTCCTCCTCCTTCATTGATTTGTCATGAATGAGTCCAACTGTGGCTGACTGTCCATCCTTTCTCTTTTGGTCAGTGTGATTTTCCCCTTCATTTTCTCTTTCAACCATTTCCTCAGTCTGAAGGAAACGTTTCTTGCATTTCTTCTTTCTATTCTCCTGATGGCTTTCATCTTGTTTCACATCGGTCAGACAGCTCACGGTTTCCATCGCTTTCTCTTTTTCAGGGAAGTTCCCCGTTTCTTTCAGAGGTGCACACGCTTCCATGCATAGGTCATGATCGTGATTATCATCGCTGTGGTTTTCCTTCAGCGTGTGCGGCGGCACAGCCTTTGGTTCCTTATTGGTCACCAAAAGGGCTTCTTTGACCGTGGGTGCCTCCTCCAATGGCATCATGACCTGAGTCGGAGTCTGCGCGTCTGTGTCCTCTGTATCCAGAGATTCCTCTGATGATGATGTGGTTGTCATTTGTTGTTGAGCAGTTGTTATTTTGTAGCCTTTTTTCATTATAGCTTGGCGCTCTTCCCACTGTCTCCTTTTTTGTCGTCTCCATCTTATCTCACTTTCACTGTCAGACGCAGATGACTCCATCTCTCGCTCAGTCTCAGACTCCACGTTTGTGCGTTGTCTCACTTTGTTCTCTCGTTTCAGCTCCCTCTTCTTGACCGTTTTCACATTTGTGCTCTTCAACAGCACCACCTCCTCCTCCTCCTCCTCCTCATCATCATCACTCTCGGTCTCGCCGCGCTCCGTCTCAAACACATTGACAGGGGCATGGGCGGCTTGGCATCTCCTGAGCAAAAACTGAACCTCTGCATCCCGGTTCACGAGTCTGATGAGGTCCTTTTTCCTCTCGTCCTCAGATGGATAGGTGTTCCTCCCCACCTCCCTCACTTGCATAACCAGGAGCTCCTTCTGGAGTAGCAGCGTCCTCTCTCGCTCCCTCTGCACTCTTTGGCATTTGTTCACAACGGACGTCTGACGATGTCTCAGTGGAATCCAGCTATCCACACGTATGACCCCTCTTCCTTGTCTTTCATGTCTACTGCAGCTGCTCTGGACCATTTCCTTTAGATCAGCCATTGACCTGCTCAGCTCCTCAAACTTCTCCATAAAGAAAGCAATGTCTCTTGGCTGCAGTGCACACTGTCTGTTGTCCATCATCTCCTGCATCTCCTGCTTTCCGATGTCTGGTGGAACGGATGCATCCATCCTTCTTACCTGACGCCGTCTCTCTCGAGGCACCTGGCCCTCTTTTGACATTCTGCTGCTAGTTGTGATGGTGTCCCGTCTCTAAAAGAAACATTGTGAGGAATGTGCCATTACTTCAAGTAAAGAAAAAAAAAGGTGTATAAGCTTGCAGAGGATCATACTTACATTATAAAGGCTAATCTGTTACAATTATCTTAACATGTAGCCTAAGATCTTGAACTAAAAGACGTTCCATCACATGATGATGATAATCATTGACAACAGCAATCATCATCATAATAATAATCCTAGTCATAAGAATCAATAATCTGTATTCATTCATTTTTGAAGTTTGAGTTAATGTATTGACTAAGTTAAGCACTCAGTAACTTAACCGTAACTTATCCTGAACCATCTTTGTAGTAGACTATAGGCCCCTTTGAGCACACTTCATTGACAACAACAACAACTTTACAACAACAATAACAATAAAACAGCCAGGATTAAGTTCCCTATGAAAGATTATTGTCTGTTACATATCAGAGAAAATGGTTTAATGTCTTTATAGCGTTATCTTAATAATAGCAGGCCTAGTAATAATAATAATAACAACAACAACAACAACAACAACAATAATAGTAACAAGAAAGAACATGTTACAAAACCACACAATAAGTGTAGGCCTAATAAAGGCAGCTAACCTGAAAACGTGTACTCATGGGTGCAGAATTTCTCTTGATATTGGTTTTCGCTGGCTTGTTTTGCTATTTGTGTCAGTAGCATGACGAGATCTTTATGACGTTCCAAAATGCGCTTATGACGCACTGGACATCGCGCCATGACAGCATCTTCCCTCCGCGTGCACAAGTCGCGCACGAAGGGACAATGTGCGTTCTTGAAAGGCATTGATGTGTAGGCCTATGCATAAAGCATCATCCATTCCTAATTAGGCCTAGTAAAACAGAATAGTCACTTTAGCGTCTTTATCATCACAATGAATAGGATATGCTATACCAGAACGTGCACAGAGCTCTTTAGGCTACAGAGAAAGTTTGTTTTAAGGAGAAAGTTTGATGGAAAAGCCCCATAGCGGTGACTGGTTTAATCATTCTCGTTTTCTCGATTCGATAAATACGCAATAACACAACTACAGAGCTGCCTAAAAGTGCCTTGCATTCACACATTCAACGGCTCTGTCATCTGCCGTGAAATGCACCAATGTAACACGAGCGCTTCTCAATTTGCGTTACCAGCGCGAATTGTGTTCACTTGCTTCTTCTTGGATTTTGACATTTCAGTTTGTCTTTTCAAAGTTGACTTTTATTGTGGTTTAGCGGTAATCCAGATTCACATAAATTGAATATTTATGTAGGTACCCTAGTGCTTTTATGAAACTCTTATTTGCAGCAAGAAAAATAGCTGAATTAGGACATTGGCATTTCCATCATCTGACCAATACGCATTGATATCCAGCAGGGGGCGACAACCACCCAAGCAAGTAAGAAAACATCAATGTATGGGTCCGCAGGGGTGGGGAATTTTTTTTCATTCGAGGGGCCACTTCAAATTCCTCCAAGGGTCGTAAAAGTAATCCAAGGGCCATACCATGAACACTTACTCTTACTCTTACAAACCACAATTTCCCCCTGCACTTTAGGCCTACATTGAGCCACCTTTAAAACAGACCCCTGAATACAGATATAACTTAATTGTATTGCAAATATAATTTCTAAGATTCCTTTACAAATTATTTCATATGAAGCATAGCATTAAAATTATATCAGGGGCCGGATAAAACGGCCTCAAGGGATCGAGACAAAGGTTCCCCACCAGTGGTCTATGCTAATAAATAAATAAATAAATAAATAATAATTTAAAAAATATTCCAAATAGCCTAGTTCAAATCATTCAAATTAGTAAATTGCAGTATGCCAATTACGGCTATGTAACTACAACATTTAATGGGGGGCAGTCAATGAGTGCTTTAGAATGGAGTGAAAGTATAGAACAGATTTATTAAAGCATTCAAGTCCTGTCTGTATGGTTGGTCTCTGAATTGTGTTGTGTAGCCTGTGGGTGAGGACATGGAGTTGGAGAGCTCGAGTAGAGAATCTCTTGCCAGCCAAGTCTCCATCCGCAGCCCCAATCAGGTAGGCCAGCCGCTGCGCCGATAGGGCAGTGACTCTCATGAACATATCCGAATCCAACTCAGCCAGGGTCTGAACTGGAACCACAACCAAACTGCCCTAAGCCAAATGACAGCAACATTGTTTGTCAAAACTGAGTTTAGTCTAAATACTGATTTCATACCCCCCCCCCTGTAGTGCACTGCCCAGACGAGAGAGAGAGAGAGAGAGAGAGAGAGAGAGAGAGAGAGAGAGAGAGAGAGAGAGAGAGAGAGAGAGAGAGAGAGAGAGAGAGAGAGAGAAGAAGAAGAAGAAAAGTCACCACCAAAACCAAGGTCAAACACTTTTGCTGTGCCATTGTTTGGACAACTTGTAATGTCACTCATGGCTAGAAAGGGCATCACAGAGAGGCCTTGAGTTGTGCTGCAATGAGACCTCAATCATCATCCTCAATACAAGACCTTGGTAGAAAAGAAATTAACTCAACACTGGATGGATGTGGGTATTTTGCATCAAAAAATGCATCCACACAATTATTTATTTATAGCCTACCTACAACATAATAGATAAAGGATCGTTTTATTGTTTTCTCTGTTTTGATGTTTACATAGGCCAATTAATAGATGTTGGGGGGTACAAGTTATGGTGTGTATGTAGAGGCGTAAAATATACTATTTCATGTGAGTCAGTATGTACTGTATGTAAATGGTGTATATGCACGCTAACCTGGCTCTCACGTAACGAAGATGGACGAAGCACTAGGGGTCTCGCGAGAGCCAGGCTATATGCACGCATGTACTTCGATTGAATGGTTGGACGTGAACATTAATATCCCACTGTGATATATATATAGGTTCAAGTATAGATGTTGAAGATGAACTACAGTACATGGTACTTGCAAGAGCAATTTATTTCTGTACAAATACAGTGCTGTATCTTACATNAGAAGGCTGTGTGCAAAGGGGTTAACAAATGCTTGACTATGACTTGGATAGGCTACTAATTGTGCCATAAGCTCATTAGTAGTGCGGTCCAGCCTGCTCATAAACTTAAAGGTTTAACTTAAACATTTAGTGGTTTCTTTTGCCTTAAGACATGTAAAAGTTTTTATCTTTTACCTGACATGTTTCGACGGTGTTACTTCCGTCTTCATCAGAGGGTCACTGTGATGTTGATGAGTGACGTGCTTTAAAAACAGCTGATGTTGTTGTGGAGGTGTGACCTCCCTGTCAATAATGACAGGTTGGTCACACCTCCTGCTGTTAGAGTTGTCCTCTTAGGATGGTGGTCCAGGTGTGTGAGAGCATGTATGCCCCCTCATCCCTGTTCATGGTACTTGGGCTACGCTTTCTGATCTCCATAGACTCCTTAATCCAGCGGTGGTATCTGTTGTTCTCTTGCTGTATGACTTTTGCCTTGTCCCAGTCCATGATATGATTTTCCCTCCTACAGTGGTCAGTTATGGCTGATTTGAGGTTGACCACTGTAGGAGGGAAAATCATATCATGGACTGGGACAAGGCAAAAGTCATACAGCAAGAGAACAACAGATACCACCGCTGGATTAAGGAGTCTATGGAGATCAGAAAGCGTAGCCCAAGTACCATGAACAGGGATGAGGGGGCATACATGCTCTCACACACCTGGACCACCATCCTAAGAGGACAACTCTAACAGCAGGAGGTGTGACCAACCTGTCATTATTGACAGGGAGGTCACACCTCCACAACAACATCAGCTGTTTTTAAAGCACGTCACTCATCAACATCACAGTGACCCTCTGATGAAGACGGAAGTAACACCGTCGAAACATGTCAGGTAAAAGATAAAAACTTTTACATGTCTTAAGGCAAAAGAAACCACTAAGTGTTTAAGTTAAACAGTTAGACATAATGAACTTAATTCATATGTTAAAGGTTTGATTTATCAACAGTGCCATGAATGCAGTTAGATCTAGTTTACATAATAACCCCCTTGTTCTACTCCTTGGTTTCTTTGGGAGAATACTAGACAGTCAATAAACTACTTTAAGCATGACTAGGCTCTCCTTCTTGTATCTAACCCAAAGTGTATGTGTTAAGAGAGTATAGGGCTATGCGCATCACAAAAAAATGCATCACCACTGTTGCGCACCAATAGGCGTACTTCAGCATGTTGACTGATGCTACATTTTAGGATTTTTTTTTTTATTGTCCTCGGGTCGTTAGCAACACCACATCCATGCCTCTTGGTGGCAGTAAAGCGCGCAACGCTTGCAGTGCATCACATCACACGAAGTTGCGAGTGTCATGGCGGCGCTCTGGCGGGCATGCGACCGAGACTGACAACAACAAATGACTACAACTCTGAAATTACGTCTAAAATCATCATGAACATTGTGACAAGAAGGACACAATCTTAGCTGTTATTTTTTGGAAATGTTTGACAATTTTGTGTATCCGCTATGTAGAACTGTGGCTGGGGGAAATTATTCGTCGTCGTGACCTGTGAATCGTCGTAGGTAGCCTAGGCTACTGTACAAGTGCGATCTGGCTGACATCGAGAAGAAATGGCATTAGCAAACTTGTTTTCTAGCCCACCGGGTGAAGTGGATTTTGATGAAATTGTGACGAAAACAAGGTAGGCCTAAGATCTAAGCATGCCCGAATTAGCCTGTTCTGTGTTGCCTTCGTTTGTTGTAGCCTAGATGTTTGTTTACACACATGCAGGCATACAGTAAGCTTAGGCCTACGTACGTTCAACAAACTGTGTTGTTGCTCCCTTTATATCAGAATTTACATTTACCACTCCTGCACTAGGTCAGAACAGCCCCATCACAACCGAAAGCCGACTGTCTCGACCCCCAAGAACGAAAATGTCAACAAGAAAAGGAACAGAAAGAAAAGGAAACGAGTGGGTGTAAATCATGATTCTCACAGTTGTTCTCCAGCTGTAAATTACTGGAATTTAAAAAATGTCTAAAGTTGTCTGATATTGTAACATCATAAGAACATAGTCTGATATGGCTGATTATGCACTGGCCTACTATACTGTTTGTCTGCCTCCAGGGCCAGCCAACCGACAGTACATGGACAAGGTGTGAATTTCAAAACAAGAAAAAGTTCCATGCTGTTTCACTTGAATATGAAGATCAAACGGTTGATAATCAAAAGCCGAGCCAGCATGACAAACGCATCAATGCCACTGCTCTGTCAACTCCGTCTGACAGACTTGGTGTGAATGCTGATGGTAAGTGAAAAGAGTCGAAATGTTTTTTTTTTTTTTTTTTTTTTGCAATTGCTTTCTTTTCCCTAATACTGTATCCATACATTGTTGTTGTTTTTATATATTATAAATAATAAATAAATTATAAATAATAATAATAATAAAAACAAGATTTCATGTTTGTAAGAAGATAAAAAACACTATTTGAGGCACTCCTTACTAAAGTTAAAAAGCCTTTATTAAATACTGGCTACATGCCAAATGTATGTAAGTATGTCATGTTTGTAAGTATTGAAATATGTGCAATATTATTTAGCGTTCTTGCAATGTGTATTGTGTTAAGATTGCTAGACACCTTGATTTCATTTAGATCAACCAAAATGGCTCTCTGCTCTACTCTTTAAGGTGGTTGGAAGAATGAATCAAATGGTAATGGTGATGGAGGTAACAGAAGACAACATTACAACAACAACAACAAGCACAGAAGAAATCCCAATGGCCCTAATATACAAGAAGGTCAGTCGAGGCACGGGGGTAAAAACGTCACGTTTCAGGAGAAGAAACACGTAAACGCAACCAACAAACACCAAAGAAATGCATTCCATCAAGGACCAGGAGCTGGTGGAAAGAAAGGAAGACAACAGCCGCGAATGGTAAGCAGACGCTCTCATGAGTTTATCACAGTTTACTTTTCAGAGTCTTTAGAGACTATTTTTAGAATTCTTGCACTCCTTTTGCCAGGTGCGTATGAGTGGAACCACCGGGCCACCAACATGGAGAAAAAGAAGCTCCCACATACTGTTCACATTTGCAGAGGTTTTTTTTTTTTTTTACTTGCGACGTTTCGGTCTATGACCTTCTTCAAGCAATTCAATGCTTTTTTGTCTCTAGAGTCTTAAGAAAGACATTGTTCGTTGGAATTATGGGCAGTTGAAGTCAAGCGGTGAAGCGGCCAGGCTTAAGTTACTGTTGAAAGGGGTCATCTTACTTTCTGAAACAAGGTCTAACCCATCAGTACTTTATTCAACAACAATGGCAAACAAGCTAACTATAAACGGCATTTCGATACCCAACATTGCCAGGTTTTACCCTCATACCCTCATTCTCCACCATGATTGAGGTAGTTCTACCCTGAGAATGGGAATGCCCACCCCACACTGCTGTCCTGGGTGCTATTCCACGAACATGGTTAAGTGGTTAGCCTGGGTAAGTTAACCTACAGGAAGTGGTGAACCTGCTAATAGATAGTCCACATGTGTTGTTTATCTAAGAAAATCTAAGAAAAAACGCCAGGCTCTTCTATTAGATGGTTTCCCTACTACTGTAATTTAACCTAATTTATTACTTAGCAAGGTTCTTGGAATACTCCCCTGGTGTGCTTGTTGGCCAATACTTGCACTGAATGAGGCATAGAGTGCATTCCAATATGCACACTCCCATCCTCCACTTGTGCTTGTGGCCTTGCCCCGCCTTCCGGCCCCTCCTCTGTGGAGAAAACAATAACGTTTCCCAGATGTCAGCCTAGCTACAACAACTTTTTGGGGGACTGTTTTTCATTCACCCCATTCCATCCCAATTCAATATCTTGCAAAATCACAATTCTAATGTTTTATCGTCAGTGACATCATCATGAGGTCACAAGCAGGCAAGGAAGGATGGAAATCTGCATATTGGATCCACCTATAGTCAATTTTAGTGCACTGTGCTGTGGTGTGCTGTATCTGTTGTGCGTATTAATTTCATTTTGTTTCCAGGAAAAACACACAGCCCAGCTACATGCAGTGTAATACAAAAGATGAACATTGGGGGATCACTTAATCACTAAATAATTTCAGTTTTGTTTTTGTTTTCGGTGTTTGTTTTCCAGCAGAGAAGCCGTCCCAAATGGGAGGAGAGGAAACCCTTCATGACCCCAGAGTTCAAAGAGCAAAACTCCATAGACGTGAACGGACGGCTCATCTGCAAGCACTTTTTAGCAGACCGATGCCTGAAGGTGAGTTACCTTTAGTATTGAAGGGGTTTATTTTTTTCTGCCAATTTCAATGCATGGGTTCAGCGTGTTTGTAAACACGATATTGTGAGGAGGGGCAAGACACTGGCAACCCACCACATCAGCTAATGTTTTGACCAACAGCGATTTCCAACAATCAGAGGTTGACTTGTGCGCAGTTAGTTTTGAGCAGTCAGGGGAAAACAATCATTTAGAACCCATGTATATGCTGTTGTATTGCTCACACTACCCTTGACTTGTCAGTATCTGGTGATGCTGCATTTTTCGGCTCAGCCCTTTCCGAGATCTGAGCTATTCTAATGGGGACAGCCTTTGTTTACATTCAAAACCTTATTGACATGGGCTTACTCCAAATATTATCCCAAAAGGTATTGGTGTTTGCTAGTTGTCTGCTGGTGTTGCGTAACCTTTTTGGATGTTATTGGGAATAAATTAAGATGTTTTTCATGACATGTTAACAAACTCTGCTCCCATTACAATGACCAGGATCTCGGAAAAGGCTGAAGGAAAAAAAATACTTTCAGGTGTATGATGAAATCCAAGGCACTATTCGTCTTCATTAAAAAGCTTTTAAATAAATGTAGCTAGTTCATATTTGAACATTAAAATTTGCCAACATGTTTCGGCCAAATATTGACCTTCATTAGGGCTTCAAAAGAGTTCAAACTTTCCCCCACTTCCCTTTATGCTTTTTGCGTCATGCTTGGGTGCGTGTGTCCAGCCCATGCTCGCCAATGTTTGGCCGAAACATGTTGGCAAATTTTAATGTTCAAGTATGAACTAGCTACATTTAATTAAAAGCTTTTTAATGAAGACGAAGAGTGCCTTGGATTTCATCAAACATCTCTAAGTTACGTCTAACCAAAGAGTACCTTCGCACTACAAAACAGAACGCCGAAGCCCTCTGACCTACGCTTTTGTTAAATACTTTCAGGTATTCAAGTCCAGGCTAGTGTGAGCATTACACCTGCATGTCGAAATTGGCTGAAGTTATCGTTTAAATTGAGGAAGAGCACATATTGCTAAAATGTATTTTCATACATATGCACAATGAGATTCAAAGCAACTCATTGCAGTGCAAAGTGAAAGCCCCTTGGGGCTTTCAACTCCAACTCCCATTGTCAAGTGAACACTGCACACAACGAAATTGCATGTATGCCTCACCCGTGCAAGGGGGCAGCCCTCAATGGCGCCCCAAGGAAGCACAGTGCGGCGGAACGGTACCATGCTCAGGGTACCTCAGTCATGGAGGAGGATAGGGGAGTAATTACTCCCCCCGGCAACCTTGCAGGTCGAGAGTTGAACCGGCAACCTTTGGGCTTCAAGTCTGACACCCTAACCGCTTACCCATGACTGCCTCAAAGGACTCAGGGATAATGTATAGTGTAAATTGTGCATTTGAATAGTGACAATACAAGCTATTGTGTTCTATTCTATTGTCTGACATTACATTACATTTATCAGATACTTTAATCCAAAGTGACTTTCAAAGGACATACAGAGGGCACGCATAGTGCAGCAGTGTACAAGCTGATGGTGAGTGTAGAGTGCACATGACAAAGGTAGGGGCTATGTATGAATGAGTACAGCCAGTTTTGTCAGAAGTGTCAAAATGGAAAGTAGAAGTAAAAAAAAGTGCTTTCAACACAGATGACTTTACAGAGTAACTGGTCTTTAGTTACTGTAGGCTACAATACCTGTTTTACGATCAGCTGATGCTAAACTGATTGGATCAGATCTGTGGTAGTTTTTTATTGTTGTTTTTTTCACACAGTCTGTCTACCTGAGAAGGTACAGTGGGACAACTGCTGTAACAACTGTAATGTGGACTGGTGTTGTACTCACACTATGAATTTTACTTCTACTTTTACTTTTTACACCTGTGTTTTGTTGATATGCTTTGTCTTAACTGTCTTCCAGGGCGAAGGGTGCCAGTTTGAACACTCCCGTGACCTTGGCGGTTTCAAGTTCCATGAAGTGTGCAAATTCTACATTCAGGGCTTTTGCATGCGTGGAGACAGTTGCCTCTACATGCACAATATCCTTTCTGTGTCTGACCCCGACAATGTCAGTTATGTTGTTAAAGGGACACTCCACCCATTTTGCATTAGGCTTTCCATTGATAGACACCCAGTCATACTTTTGAATGGTCTTTCAAAAATCTCTCAATTCCCCCTGAGATTGGAGAAATCCACATTCATCTCTTAACACTTCCTATGTCAATGATGTAAAAATGGTCATTTTGCATCATCGACATAGGAAGTGTAAGAGAGGTGGATTTCTGTCGAGACTACAAGCCTTTTTCCCACCTTTTCAACCCCGCCCATAGGGGGTTGGACCTAATGCTCTATCAGACCTATCACAGATCAGTGTCCCAGTGCTTTTGAAATCACTGGCATTGAGGCTCCAGTAAGCAGTGTTGCCAGATTGGGTTGTTTCCCACCCAATTGGGCTGCTTGGGATGGCTGTCTGCGGGTAAAAATGGCATTTTACAGGAAAACTCGCCCAATCTTTCCCATCGACATCAATAGAATTGGGCGGGATTTAGTGCTTCCAGGCGGGTTTTGAGCATTTTTTGGGCTGGAAATCATCAGCCTCATCTGGCAACACTGCCAGTAAGTCACTGGCATAGCTGGAAAGGAGAAGCTGGAGCACACTGCAGCTTAGTTTTCAAGACTTTATTTTGTGCACACACCCGACCAACGTTTCGGTGTTGCTACACCTTCTTCAGAGTCAAATGATAGCAAGAGAGAGACACTTCAGGACTTGACATGCACAGGTGATCCCACTTGGTTTGGCTAAATTGGTCTCATCTCATTGCAGGTAATTGACCCCACCCCCCAACACCAGGACAAGATTGCAGACAATTAGACAGAGAGGCTTTGTGGAAAGGCATTTTGGATTCATACTCTAAATTCAGTGGAGCCTCAGGGCATAAATGAGGAACACAATATGTCTTGCTCTCTGTAACAAATTGTTCCAGCATCGCGGCTGTGGTCTTCTAATAATTGTAGCTGTGGTTTTATTGACAATGTTCTTTGTGTATTGTTTTTTTTACTTTTTTATTTTGTTTTGGGAAGTTGGCAAGCTGTCTAATTGTCTACAATCTTGTCCTTGTGTTGGGGGTGGGGTCAATTACCTGCAATGAGATCAGACCAAATTAGCCAAACCAAGTAGGATCACCTGTGAATGTCAAGTCTTGAAATGTGTGTCTCTCTCTTGCTATCATTTGACTCTGAAGAAGGTGTACACAGAAACGTTGGTCGCGTGTGTGCACAAAATAAAGTCTTGAAAACTAAGCTGCAGTGTGCTCCAGCTTCTCCTTTCCAGTGATGTCTGTCCCACTGTGATGCACCTGCAAGCAGGGTTGCCAGATGAGGCTGATGATTTCCAGCCCAAAAAATGCTCAAAACCAGCCTAGAAGCTCAAAATCCCGCCCAATTCTATTGATTTCTATGGCTAAAATTGGGCGGGTTTTTCTGCTAAATTGAGGCAGTCGGTTCATATGCAAAACATGGAGGCGGAGCACTCGGAGGGTCACAGGCAGCCTCAAAATGAATGGCAGTGAACGAGAAGCCAGCGTATTGAAGGATAAAACTCGCTGTTTTGAAATTGTAATCGTCCGGGGAAACTTCCTTCAAAGTTCACAGCCTGCCTCGTGCATTCAGGGAAATGCCAAAAAAGTGGGACAAGCATACGTGCATCCAGATGACCACGAGCACTTGTAGAATCCACAGTCCCCCCTATCAGCTCAATTTGACAGCTGTCACAACGCTCTCGGAGAAGTTGTATTACGAGAGGTTCCACTCGCCAGGTACTGCACTGTAGGGGCGCCAACGGAGGACTGCAGACTACATTCAGAATGAAGGGGCTGCGCTCTCGTCTCGACAGCGCCCCTAACTGCAGGCATGGGAGAAGCGAGAAGGCTGTAAATAGTGTACCCTCCGAATGCACCGCTCGCTGGGTGCGTTCTGAGTGACAGCTGTCAAACTGAGCTGATAGGGGGGGACTGTGGATTGTACAAGTGCTCGTGGTCATCTGGATGTACGTATGATTATCCCACTTTCCTGTCATTTCCCTGAATTCACGAGGCAGGCTGTGAAAGTTTCCCCGGACGATTATTAGTTCCAAACAGCGAGTTTTATCCTTCAATACGCGGGCTCCTCGTTCACTGCCATTCATTTTGAGGCTGCCTGTAACCCTCCGAGTGCTCCGCCTCCCTATTTTGCATATGAACCGACTGCCTCAATGCCATTTTTACCCGCACACGACCATCCTAAGCAGCCCAATTGGGCGGGAAACAGCCCAATCTGGCAACACTGCCTGCAAGATGAGGGAGGGATGATGCATAGAGTCCCAAATAACTGGGTGTGGCCTGTGGAACTTGAGCATTGCAGTGCATTATGGGGATTGTTGTCACTAAAAAGTCATTTTCTGCCTTTTCTTGGCCAAGAAGGCACCAAATAAGAAATGTATGTTACTATTCTATTATATATATGACCCACTTTCAGTAACATATTCATGTCTCCACCGGTGGAATGCCCCTTTAAATGTGTACCAGTATAAGCAATACTCTAGTTATAGCAATATACCTGCAGTAGTTAGTGCAACTCTTCAGCCAGGTACTACTTAAGTAATGATTGAATTTAATGCAGGGCAATTCAAAGATGACTAGGTGTATCCGTGCTGTTACATCTTAGCTTCTGAATTCAGGTCTTACATTACACTATCTTGCTTTTGGCAGATGCCTTTTAACCAAAGCAAGTTACAATTGAGGACATAATCATAGTCCACATAGCAGATACAAAGTGCACAGGAAGTATACAGAGAAACAAGTGCAGATGCTAAGTAGGGTTAGATGATGTTGTTGTTGTTGTTGTTTTTTGCTTAAGTACATTAGCGCAGGGTTAAGTGCTTTATGTACAACAAAAATGGCAAGCAATCAGATGAAAAAAAACTGCATTTCAACACAGCTCGGTGTTCTTCAAAAACTTAGTCTCCTTGACGTTTGCTCTCCAAGCGCTTTTCCCTGCAAGTTCTTCCACAGAGGGCGGGGGTGCCAGAATCAGGACTCCTGCAGGTTCTCCCATGCTCCCCTGACTGAGCTCACAGAGCGGATCCTAGACAAGGTCAGCCAGTCAATCAACAGAGTTATAGAGTTCATATTAATAATTCACATTATACTGTTCATATGTTTAATTAGCTGGACATGGTCAGTGCTACACTTGTTCAGAGGAGTAGATGAGTGCACGTCCTACCCGATGGGTCAGGTGCAAGACGATAAAAGACGTCGACCCTGAGGGTCAAAACGTTGCGCTCTTGCTATTAAATTTCACAGAAGACGAGCAGTGTTGCGGACTTTATTCACTTTACCTGGATCAGTGCAGCACTTGCCAATCGCTATCATTGACATCGGTCATGTTTGGTTGTGACCAAACATGTGTTAGTGTTCATCACTACACTAATAGACTTAACAGATATGAATACAGCCAAAAAAAGTGGTCATACGTTTGTGGTTTTGTACTACATTACCGTTTAGAAGTAGGGTGCGCAAGTACTTATCCAGGTGCCAGACAAAAGGTAGTAGGTAGTGTGATGAAGCGGTCTGCACACTGTGTATTTAACTCCAAAAATACTTTTTCATTTTAACATACGGCGAAGTTTCGAGACCGCTTCATCACACTTTGTACTACATTACCGGCATCAATATGTGTATTTGTTTTTCTTGTAGTTTCTTGAGGAGCTAAAGGCAAAACATCAACCGTTGGAGCCAGAACCGGAGCCTGAGCCGGAGCCTGCAGCGGACCCCTTGGCCAACACAAAAACCTGTGAAGGCTTCCTGGCCAACACAAAAACGTCTGTATATATACTGTAGTAAACTCGTACTGTATGCATGTGTATGTGCATATGACAGATAAGTAGCTGTAGCTATCGCAACTACAAGTGTCTATGATACTTTTATTTGGTCTGATTAACTAGTGTTGCCAACCCATCTCTCAGAGTGAGATTCAAAGTTTGTGTCTAGCTCACATTACAATATACAACAAGTATTTATATAGCACAGTATTCCAACAATAAAATTGTTTCAAAGCACTTTCCGAATACACATACGCACACAATCCCGCACTCATACACCAGCTCTGGAGGCTGCCGTAAGGCCCCAACTGTCCACGGTTCATGTGAGAAAGTTCACTACATACACGCACATGCACAAAGACAACACGTTCCAGAAGTTCCTCCGTATGCCTGGCCAAACTACTTTGACTTTTTGCATATGACGATCCATCTGCATATTTCTATTTACTTTACGTACACTTCTGTGAAAAAAAGATCTTGCGATATTGTGACGTTAGTGCAAAAGGTCAATAGGTGGAGGGCCCAGGCTAAGCTGTAGCATACTTTGGCCGAACATCATACCCTGTAGCCAGTTGGCATGGTCCGGGTGTTTTGGTATTTTTACTCTCACTAAAGGTAAAATCCTGGTCAAAGCAGACTTCTTTTCTTTTATCTGTTTATACTTATTTGGTCCTTTTTTCAGGATAAAAGCTATGCGGCATTAGCCTGATTATCATCGACTTTCAAATCTCTTGATACTTGGTCTGACCTACAGCATAACGATGAATGTTTCTCAAACGGCATGGCTAGTGCGGTATGTGCAGACTTTAACCTGTCTCAGTATGTAATATCAAAAGTACGCTCTTTTGCCTCCACAGGTTGAATTTTTACAGTGCTGCCGAAAACTCTGAACCCGAGCCCGTGCGCCCCTTCAGTTTTGGAGCAAACAGCGCAGAGTTTCAACCCGAGCGTCCCGTCTCTGTCCTCATCCCCGTCCCCATCGCCATCACCATCTCCCAACAGCCAACACAATCAGCGGACCACACAGACTCACCAGTGCAGAGTGGAGCTGCATCGGCATCCGAGTCCCAAACACCCCTCGTGGAGCAAGGACCAGCTGAACAGCCAGAACGGCCAACTGCCAGCAACTCCACTGCTCGTCCATCATCCTCCTCTTCCACCCCGTCCGCCTCCTCCTCCTTCTCCTCATCAGCATCTAAAGATGCACAAAACCTCCTCAGAGCAACTGCCATTGAGAGGCCTCAATCGCCAAGAACTCCAGGTAAGAAAAACGTGTTTTAGGAAGACCTTTCTCTGATGATAATAGAAGACTTCTGAGGATGGAATTGTTATTGTTTGATTTTCGGTGCAACTTTGGATTTCATGAAATGGTTGGTGATATTATTTGTCATGATTTGGGCCCGTCAGATCCTCCATCAACTCCATCAGTCCTGAGAAATCTTTTCTCCCACCTGAGCCCGTGTCGATCGGATTATGATAATGATGATGATGATGACGACGGCAACATTGATGGTGAAGAAGATGAGATGACGGTTAAGATGAAGACGGAGCTGGAGGGAGATGCAACCAGCAACTCAACTGACCCAGGTATTAACACAGATAATCAGCACCAGGGGCCTACAGTACACTGAAGCTGGTTCAGGAGTAAACCAGGTTAAGGGGTAAATCATAAGTGCATGGTGTCCTCATTTCTAAGGGTGTCTAAGAAACGAGGACACCAGGCTCTTCTATTAGATAATGTATCTCTTAACCTTTTTTACTCCTGAACCAACTTCTTAGTATAGGCCCCAGATATGGCATGTTCTCATCATCTTCCATGGCTGAAATGTAGGCCCAATATTTCATCAGGGATTAAAGGAGCACTCCTGCCAATTTCAGTATGCTGTTGTATTGCTCACGCTACCCTTGACTTGTCAGTACCCGGTGATGCTGCATTTTTTTGTCTCAGCCCTTTCCGAGATGTGAAAATAATGACTTCACATATTGAGCAGCTCGAATATTACCATTTTGGAAATCCCTTTAACTATGTCATTCTTTCCAAATTCACCAAATGTCAATAAATGGCATATTTACAAGGACATACCACATTCCAATACTCCACCGAGTACCTTGGAAGGCCACGCAATCAAACACCAATCAAGTAGTGCACACCAGAATCGCAGAGTCTTTCTCAAAGACACTTTCTCAAGAACTTTTATAGATGCTAGGCAAATCCTTTTTTTCTATTTCCAAATGTCCAAATGCTAAACCAGTCCATGTGCTTGTCTTCCTCTAGTTCCCCTGCTTGATGCGACAAAATTCTGCACGGAGGTTCCCAGAGAACACAGCGGGGCGGGGAGCCACAGCAAAGCCTCAACACCAGCAGCCCCAGATCACCAGCTTGGCCTAATGACAAATCCGTTGCCAAAGGGCAGAAACTTGGTCCAGGAGCCCCAAAGACATCAACACCTTGTGGTCCCCCCACCCTCCAAGCCCCCAGTCCCCTGCTCTACCCCCATTGCAAGCCATCTCAGAAAGTACAGGCCCCTCGCTGTGGACCTCTCGCCTCTTCCTTCTCTCTCCTTAACAGCCTACCAGACCCCTCGACCTCATGATGCCACGCCGGGCCATCTCACCTCTGTTGCGGACACTCAGGAGGCAGCGCCACAGCAGTGTGTGGCTCGGTCCCAGGGGGCCGGGATCAAAAATACATTAACGGGGAAGTTACAGGGCCGGCACAGTCTGCCAGTACAGAGCCTGAGCTGGGCAAACTCCTCGAAATGCAAAGACCAAAAATGGCGCTGAGGATCTGAAGCGTGGATGTAGAACCTCACTCAACAACATTCTGATATGTAGAACAAGCAGAATCATGAACTTACTGGCAGGTGATGGAATGCCATGTATCATATTATTTTGAGTGCCATTTTTTTCCCGAAATTAAGCAGCACTGATCTACTTTTTTTGTTTTAATTGCACTTAATTTTACACACTAAATTTTGTTTTAATGTTGGGTTTTTTCTTCGTTTCTAACGGGTTTTAATTTGCAAAAGGCCATGCTGACAATAATCTTGAGTTGAAAATTGGATAAAATAAAGCCTGTGGTCCTTTACACACTAACTATTAACATTGTTAAATGCTTTTTGGTACTTTGGTTTCCGGGTTGCTGCAGTTGACCATACCCATTACAACTTTCAGAATCAAAGTTTGCAAAGTATCATTTTTATAATATAAGATAAGATTTCTAAAATGAAATGACAAGGAAGTTCACTATCTGAGGAGCACAGCATTCAGGCAGAGAGGGTTTATGGGTATTACGAGAGACAAATGTCCCAACTTTTTCCAGGTGGTACTGTCCACTAAGTGGCGCCAACAGAGGAGCGCAGAGGCAGTTAGAATGAATGGGGTCCTATGAGCTCAACCACAGATGCTGCCGTTGCTGGGGAAAGAATTGGTATCATGTGTTCATTTTAATTTTCCTAAAGGCAGGATAAATTACCCTTTCAAACAGCACTTACTCTGAATGTTTAAATTCGCTTGATCTTCATAAAATACGTCTTTATTGTCAATATTACGTCCCGAGTGGCTTCACACACTGCGTTTGTATACATGGGTTCTAAATTTTCGTTTTCTCCTGGCTGGATCCAAACCATGCTTTGTGATGACCAACAGAGAGTATCGTTTCTTTTTGCAAGCAGGAAAGATTGATGATTTAATTCACAGTGACAACTAAGAACATTGACTACTATATAATTGAGTTATTGTTTTATACTATATCCAGTGGGGCTCTGATTCCTAGACTATGGTTGCGAAAGGGGATTTAGGCTACTGAAACATGGTATGTGGGAGGCAGCCCACCACCCTCCAAACTCCTTGCCTGGCTCCGGCAGACCCTCGTGCATGTCTGCTAAACTTCGTCTGTGCAAGGGTTACGTAAAAACAAATATCCAAGAACAACCCCTACCCATTGCCACAGCTACCCCATACAGAGGGGCATAGGCCTAAGGGAGACACTCGGGCACTAATAATTGTAATGAATGTTTTTGCTGAAAGATATTGATATAGTGTCTTCCGATTCTGGCTTCAGATTTGCTGAACACTCATGTGACCTCAAATTATGAACAACTGTCATTGTCTAATTAACCTGAGAATGATTAACAATGTCAAGGCCTGATTGTGTGTCACGTTACCTCATTGTCCTCCACTTGTAATGCTAAATATAATTTGCAGTGTGTTCGAATTGCACATTGTGCAACACTTCAGAGAGGATTGAATGTGGCCTAGTAACAGTTAATCGGGATATGTACTTAATACATGTTTACAATACAATATAATGTGTATTTATATAGCGCAGTATCACAACTATGTAGTTGTCTCAAAGCACTTGCAAATACATACATGGTATTTTAAGTTGACTAAGGAACACGGCATATGATATAATTTTGAAAATCAACATGGGTCCAGGTGGGATTTGAACTCCCAACATCCACATTGCTAATCAAGCAGCTTTACCATTGAGCCAAGCAGCTGCCTGTTAATAGTATTCCAGCAAGACAATATAACATTGCATTGAAGAGTTGAACAATAGACTTCTAGAACTGTAGTGCAGCTGCTAGAATAGAATGTTGAGAGAAAGTGATGGAACCTGTTCTGATTGACTGTATGGCAGTTAGTATTGTGCTCTAAGGCAGAGGGCAGAATCAAAACAGTTTCTAGTTTTTAGATCGCTGTTGTTAAAAAACTAAAAAGAATTGGCACATGTCCTACTCACAGATTGGAGTCATATGTGTGATCTTTCTAAACAGAGGTAGGCCTACTCTTACATTGTACCCAGGGCTGTAAATGAACTTTTTTCATCACCAGCCAAAATGGCTTGAAGATCACTATACAAACACCCACTCACTAATGGGTCAAAGTGAAGTGTTTTTTTTACCAGCCAAACTGAAATATCACCAGCATTTGACCTGTTGGCTGGTGTCAATTTAGAGCCCTGATAGGCCTTCCTGAGGTAGCCGACAGTGCACCACACTAATGCTCTATAATGCTGGCATAAATTCTTCATCCATCTCACGCCTGCAATTAGTCCAGAAAGCTGCTGCCCGCGAAGGCGCCGGGAACACACCTTTGCTTGCAGCTCTTCACTGGCTCCCCATACGCTTTAGAATACATTTTAAGATTCTTTTATTTGTTTTTAAATCCCTTTGGCACCCTCTTACCTGTCTGATCTTTTAAAAATGCACAAATTGACCAAGGCCTCCTAGTCGTGCCCCCCTCCAGACTGAAGAGTAGAGGAGACAGAGCCTTTGCGGTCATAGTCCCAAAACTTTGGAACAAGCTCCCACCCCACATACGTTCGGCCCCATCCTTATCTTTTTTTTTTTAAACCATCTTAAAACTCATTTTTATACCATAGCTTTCAACTCTTTATAACTTCCTAGTTTTCTTATCTATTTATTTACTTATTGCTCGCTCTTCTTTTAATTTGTTACATGAGCCGTCTGTAGTTTTAGCGTATTTATTTGCACCTCAATTAGCCTCCTTTTTTTCCCAGACACTTCTTGTATGCATTTTCTATTGGTTATTATATTGCCTTTAAGTGCTTATTTTTTTTGTTCAAAGATTACACTGTTTCCATGTTATTTTTGTTGTTGTCTTTGTGTATCTTAAGAGGTCCTCGAGTCCTTTTATCTGCCTGTCCAGCAATTTGGTCAGCTATCTATCTTGTTGTATTTTAAAGTTCTCTATTAATAAACTTTGACTTGACTTGACTTGACTTGATCACTGAAGGTATAAGCAAAGCCTATACGTTCCGAGATTCACTAGTTTGACGCCCTCTCGTGATTTCACATGGTAATCAAACATTTCAAACAAGCGATTTAAGGTTAGGGTTAGGTTTAGGGTTAAGGTTAGGGTTAGGGTTAAGGTTAGGGTTAGGTTTAGGGTTAGGTTTAGGGTTAAGGTTAGGGTTAGGGTTAGGTTTAGGGTCGTATGACGTAAGCGGGAAGTACCGAAAGGGCGTCGAACTAGTGAGTCCCTATACGTTCCTGCTAGTGTTGGAATGGACGTGCGTCACTTCTATGTCTCTGTGAAACTCATTCGGATACATTTCTGCATAGACAGTAGGCCTAATGTGGATCTGTGAGGAGTGCTCAGAGCTCTCCAGGATTGCAAACAGTAGGCCTAGTTCTAGGCCTAATCACCTGTGATGAGAGTGAGACGTCACAACCCGGAACAGGTGAAATCGAAAGAAATTCGACCTCTGCGCGTCCGTGGCCGTGTCGATTCCAAGTTGGTAAGTAGTAATTACTTAATTACCTAATTACTTTTTCAAATGGAATTGATAATTTAAGCGATACGCTAACTATCTTGCTTACAATGATGTCCAACTGTCGAAGTTGAGCAATGGGACTTCACTTCGGATGTTCAGTCGAGAAACGCCCGAGACTGGCGCGCCTATCCATGGACCTAATTACGCACAGCCGACATAGGGACAATCTGTATTTTTTTTTCTTTTACGAGGGCTATGTGGGCTAATGTATTGCTCATTCGTCTATGCCCTGGGCCCTGGGTTCAGGGTGTTTGTCTGGGTGCTTTTCGTAAATGGACGCTGGTAAAATGATGCGCAACTGCATGCGAATTGAGATAGATGCTTTGGTTATCAGGCAAAGCATAGACGGCGATAAAACTTCTAACGCGAATGTCAATTCTAAATTTAACTTAAGGCACTGCATATTTCGTTGTTCCTGCCTGATCATGTAGGCTAGAGTCTAGACTGACAGATTAACAGGACGATGGCCGACTGATAAGAAGTGTTCAACTCAACCACGTAGGCTACCGCTCATGAGTCATGCACCTAGCTTCTGCGCAACTTTGGTTTAAGCCCATAAACCTCTGAGCAAGAACTTTGCAAGGGGCCTACGGATTTGTTTTGTTAGAATAAGTAGGCCTAAGTAACCATTTTAGAGGCAGACTAACAACAATTCACTCTTGGTTAACTTGCCACTTAATTACGCTTTTGAAGTCAGACAGACGATAATGCAATCAGGAACCAATGTTTTACAGTATGCCTATAATTCTTGGGAAAATGGCTACACACCTGGGGCTATGGCAGCTCAAACATTAGTAAATAGTCACGAAAGAGAAGAGACTTTACTTGCTTCTTGAAGGCTGCCTGCAAGAGTATCTGATGCAATTTTCTATTCCAAGACAATTAATACCATTTAGAATTAAATTTAGTGGACACCTCCTAAAATCAATGCAGGTTACTAATTTAGTTATTTCTGGTGTTGTCAATCTGGGTCATTCCATGTCAATTCAACAGGAGCCAGCGCACTTGGGTCTCAAAAAAATATGAAAATATTACCAAGTGTACCCATGGTACTTAAGAGGAACACTGTACATTTATTTGAGTGTAAAATGTATATTTTCCATGTTACAGCCATTTTCACTGGGGGAGGGGGGTGCCCATTTTGTTCACACTCTTTTTTTTTGTCAAAGTTCACAAGCCCATGGCTCAAGAACTAAACCATGAAGGAAGCTCACATTATGCATGCTGGTACATGGATAAGAATAGTTTGTTGTTAAACTGTCCGTTTGGGTCTGGATGATCCTGCATCGTCAAGCATTCCCTCAAAGATGATACAAATTTTATTGCAGTTTTTTGGATGTGCTAGGTTCTTGGTTTTTTTTTCCTGGTAGAGATTAGTAGAAACACTCTCGTAAAAAGCAATAAATAGAAAGGAAACCCTTCTGTGTTTGAACAGAAGACCACACAAGTCTAACAATCATTTTGGGTGTCATTTTCAGAGCTCCAGAACCCCTAGTGGGATTGTCCAGAGATTTTTTAAATATTTTCTACTTCATCCTCCATGAATTCTTCTTTTTAAAAATGCCAATCTGACTTGATGTGATGTTTTCTTTTTTAATTTCCATGACCTGGAATGACCCATCTGTGTGCTATTGAATTTGCATTAAGGTCGTTTTGGGTCGCGTTGTTTGCCTGTCTGTTTCTGGGTCATTTCACGTGACACTTTGGGACCCGACCGACACAGATTTCAGTCATACTTGGTGTGCCTTTTTAGTAGCAAGGTATCATCCCAGAACTGCATTTGTGTGAATCTGACACCAATTCATATTCTCAGGGTTGTTGTATTCCATGCTGTTGTGTAATTTGTAGAGCCAGAAAAGAGCTTTCAAACAACACAACAGACATCTTTTTGTGACTTTAACTGACTGATATAATCAAGGCCTACCCTCATATGCAAACCTTTGGTAGTCTGTTTCTTCCTTAATATTGGTGTCAGATTCACACAAATGCAGTTCTGGGGTGCTACCTTGCTACTAAAAAGGCACACCAAGTATGATTGAAATCTGTGTCGGTCGGGTCCCAAAGTGTCTGATTTCACGTGAAATGACCCTTCTTTAAGTTAGTGTGTCTGTCTGTGTGTCAGAAGGATAACTCAAAAACGTATGAACGGATTTGGATGAAACTTTGTTGAGTTGTCCCAATGACCCAAGGAACAAGTGATTACATTCTGGTGGTGATCCGGATCATGAACCGGAAACAGGATTTAAAAAAAATATTCTTCACGATTGCTAGCCTAGAAATCTAGATGCCCCCATGACCGCAAATTGAATTGCCGACAGGGTAAACTTTTACATTCCAGTTTCTAACACCACAAATAGAAGGCAGAAAGACTTAAAATAAAAATAGGGTGTAACATGTTCTTTCAAACAGCTTCCTTGGCCAAGGTCTGGCTCTGCCCTCCCTGAGTGCATTTCTAGTTGCATCTGTGAATTAGCTCGAACATGTAATTGCAGCTGTTATCTGATGTGCTATAAATTATAGCTGGGAAATAGTGTTCTGCCAACCAGCACCAGAAACATCCTTTGGTGTGTGTGTGTGAGTGTGGCTGAATGCTCGCTGAATATCTGTTGATATCTGTGTTCATTTTCTTTCTTTCTTTCTTTCTTTCTTTCTTTCTTTCTTTCTTTCTTTCTTTCATTCTTTCATTCTTTCGTGCAGTGTAAGGATGGATGACCCCCCAGATGGTGGAGGTGGTGTGGGTACTAATCAGAGATGCAGATCATCATCTGCTGTGACCATGAAGAATGAGGAGCCCCTTACTGAGGGACAGCAGGGCTTCAGCACCTACCATACACAGTGAGTTCACACACACACACACACACACACACACACACACACACACACACACACACACACACACACACACACACACACACACACACACACACACACAGTACCTCAGGGCCTCTTTCATGCACAGTGAGTTAAACATCCCCACACATGCAACAACAGCAGACAGACTTTCTTTTATCTCTTTTCACCTGCTTCAACAGTATGGCGTTCTCAGTATGGTCTTCTCAGTATGGTCTTCTCAGTATGGTGTTCTCAGTATGGTGTTCTCAGTATGGTGTTCTCAGTATGGCGTTCTCAGTATGGCGTTCTCAGATTTGCAAACTTTGAACAGTGCAGAACATCATTCTTCAGCCACATTTTGGAGCTGGAGTAGAACTGGTGGTGACAGTGATGGGCAACCTGGACTGAGAAGCTACAATCCAGTGCCACATATTCCATATGATCTTTTACTCATCCAGTTGGGCCATTTCAGTAATTATGAGCTATTTTACATTTCGCCTGTCTTTCCCACAGCCAAGGCATGTATGCTGGCCAGGTATCCACATTGTGTTCTGCCTGATTAGAAATAATGTTGATAGTGTATTAACAGATGCTATGATGGTGCAGTAACATATTTATCTTCCACACACCATGCTCTTCCGTCTTGTTGGTGCGTCTCTGAAGTAATCAAGTGAGTTGGGAATAGATCACACTCAGTTTTTCTTCTTTCTTTTTCTTCTATTTTTATTCATACATCTCAGGATGTACCATATGTTCTGGAAGTATTATCTACAGTCAATGTTTTTCTGTAACTGCCATCTTCTCTACACTACATGTCTAGCTGTTTTTGATGGTTTTTTCTTTTCTCCGTTGACATGGGTTACTGTTGTTGGTTGATATGCCTTTTATACTCCTGCAGGTGGCGCAGTGGACGCTCCACTTATAGAGCCGTTAATAAAGAGAGTTTGGCCAACTCGAATCATGGACATTATGTTCGCTCCCCACGGCGAAGATTCCACCGTGTAACCCTATGGGCAGCACATGTCAGAATCGCTGGATTTAAAGGCCAACTTCCGATAAAACACAGTTTTACTCACTCCTTTTGAAGATCGGACGGTCACCCCAAGTTAAACTCACTTGCAAGGCTCTCATAGCGGTGCGTCACCTCGTCTGGCTGTGTTTCCCGGTGTTTCCCAATTTACATCAATAATGCAGAGAAACGAGCGAATCACGAAAGCCTTTCTGTGTTTCGTCACGTCGAAAGAAGGCGTTGCCCACAAAGGTTTATGTCGATCCATTTTTCTAAAAACATGTCGAGTAATTTTTTTCTGCTTGTTTTCAATACAAGCAACGTCTGGTGGCCCGAAATCTAGCTTAGCTTAGCTATCAGCTGGTTGCTACTCTCAGGTACACACACAGCACAAAGCCTCATCCATAGAGCAAGCCCACTCTGGTAGCTGGCCCAGTCCTGTAGCTCGCCTAGGGGTCGCTGTCGAAAGAGCACAGCCCTGAATGGAGCATGCACGCCTCCGTTGGCGCCCCTATAGTGCAGTACCACCCGGAGAAGTGGCGACTCTGTTTCCCATTACATTCTATCCAGGCACAGGAGGACTGAGCCAATCAGAGACGCATTTCCACGATAGCAGGAAGAGTAAGCCAATCAGAGACGCTTTTCCACGAGCAACACGGAACACCCTCTCGTTTCTCCACAAGCCACATTGCTGGCTTGCAAAAACGGCTTGAAACAAAGCAACCAGAACGTTTTTTAAAACAGGACCAACGCGTGACACATTCAATAACAATGGGGAACACAGCAATATTAATCAAATGACGTTGAGAGGCCATCTTTAAAATCTCCAAACTTCACTTGTGGTATTATCAAAATGTTGTGTTGAGATTTGGTAGTTAAAAAATAGGTGTTTTGATGTGCTCTCAGCGGTGTATTCAAAACGCGATTGACAGTAGAGCTAGGATTAGAGACTGGACGTGAGTTTATGTAAATCGCAGGGGAAAATGACCTTAACATTAGCGCGCCAGCAATAATAACTTTGTAGTGCCCAGGGCAAAGTTTTCACATCAGAGTTACAGATGGCAATTAAAGGCCAACTTCCGATAAAACACAGTTTTACTCACTCCTTTTGAAGATCGGACGGTCACCCCAAGTTAAACTCACTTGCAAGGCTCTCATAGCGGTGCGTCACCTCGCCTGGCTGTGTTTCCCGGTGTTTCCCAATTGACATAAATAATGCAGAGAAACGAGCGAATCACGAAAGCCTTTCTGTGTTTCGTCACGTCGAAAGAAGGCGTTGGCCACAAAGGTTTATGTCGACCCATTTTTCTAAAAACATGTCGAGTAATTTTTTTCTGCTTGTTTTCAATACAAGCAACGTCTGGTGGCCCGAAATCTAGCTTAGCTTAGCTATCAGCTGGTTGCTACTCTCAGGTACACACACAGCACAAAGCCTCATCCATAGAGCAAGCCCACTCTGGTTGCTCTGTGCCTGCAGCTCGCCTAGGGGTCGCTGTCGAAAGAGCACAGCCCTGAATGGAGTATGCACGCCTCCGTTGGCGCCCCTATAGTGCAGTACCACCCGGGGAAGTGGCGACTCTGTTTCCCATTACATTCTCTCCAAAAACAGGAGGACTGAGCCAATCAGAGACGCATTTCCACGAGAGCTGGAAGAGTGAGCCAATCAGAGACGCATATCCACGAAAAACACGGAACACCCTCTCGTTTCTCCACAAGCCACCTTGCTGGCTTGCAAAAACGGCTTGAAACAAAGCAACCAGAACGTTTTTTAAAACAGAACCAACGCGTAACACATTCAATAACAATGGGGAACACAGCAATATTAATCAAATGACGTTGAGAGGCCATCTTCAAGATTTGACAAGCTAAAGTTATGACAGAAACTTCAAATTAATTTCTAAAGCTGCGTCTGGATCGAGTTTTTATATCGGTTTATAGGCCTATCCTGTAATAAGGCCAAAAACCCAACGACGGAAATTCAAGGCCCTGGGACCGCTTCCGCTCTGGACTGTAGAAAAGATTTAATTTACCTATTATCCAATACCGCAATTATTAGAGTCCCAGCCGTAGGATCTCTCTAGTTCCTATGTAATTATGTATTTGTACTTAATTACTATATTACTGTTAAAATTGATTAGTCTACCAATCTCTGTTACGTCTGGGTTCAGCTAGTTAAGCAATTTATTACATCGGTACCTCCCAGCGCGCGACTATTGTTTATTTGGGGGTCCTAACTGCATGTAAGTCGTTAAGAGATGAGGCAGGGGTTTATGATGCCGAGAAGGTACCGTATCTGCCGAGAGAGGTGTCTCCACATCCCGCACCCGATCGACTGCCTCAGGTTAACAGGTTATGGGTACACGGCAAACGGAAGATAAAGTCACCCCGCACTTGTCTCGGTTCTCATAACATATCTCAACCTAGGTAAACACCATTGACGTCGGATCTAAATTTCGGTTAGTCCAAAGTATGTGTGCCTCGCTCCATCCACAGCGAATAAACCTTACTGCCTACTTAACCAGATCAATAAACATATGAATAGACCAAACGGAATTCTTCCCCATATTTTTATGAAAGTTTTATTATAAGACAAGATCTACTTTGTCAGCAATACGACTACGACAGAATACAATGTTGAAAGAAATCAATGCATACCTGAACAAGGAAGAATGGGCTACACAGACGAGATATCTGAGGAGGTCCTGAATACAGTTACCTCTCGTAATATGTTACTTCCATCTTAAATGCATATTTGTCACGTGGGACACCTTGGTCAGGTAACCAATGAGCTACGAATATTTCGTTGGGCAGGGTTATTGTAATTTCGAGGGGTCGGCCTTTGCACGACTCCCCATTGAACCCCTATGATTCTAAATCTTTAATAATTTGCCTAAAGACCGTTTCAAAACCAAGACCTTGCCACCACTCGCATCACGACCATCAGATTGATACCAAACACATAATGGAATTCTCAATACATCATATTACGCGTTTAAACCACACATATTAATACATCTGGCCCACGTCTCTCCTGGGCACGTGGTATTCCTGTGCACGCACAACAACTGGATACCTCCTTCACCTGAGAGGGTCGAGTTTCCCACCCCGGAGGGGGCGAGTTTGAACAGCTGGCATCTTCGCACAGAGGGCATTGTCCCGCTGCGCGTCCTTGTGATTCAAACGTCAGATAGGCAAAGTTTGTCTTTGTAATTTAAAGATAGCAAAAACAGTAAACAAACACATGAATGGTAGAAAAGCAACGAAATGTGAGATCCCTCAGGAACTCGTAGGTAATGATTATGAGGATGAAGATGAGGATGACTATGATGTCAGTGGTCAGAGAACGGTCAAGACAGTGGGGGGGATTACACTCCCAAATCTTCCGTTTTTGTCACGGGTTAAACGATGTAGTTTTTGCACAACAGTTTGGCATAATAATAACGTAATAATAATAGTGAAGCGTTAATTCTGATATCTGATATATGCTCATTGTGGGAGTATGGGGAGCAAACATGGCGTCCATAAAGACGCCATGTTATGTTATGACGTCATAACAAGGCCACAAGCAGGCAAGTGAGCAAGGGAGGACGGAAGTCTATATATTCAAGGATTCAAGGATATTTATTTGTCATGTACATAGAGACACTTTCGTGTCACTTGTAATGAAATGCATGGCCGTTGCAAAACAAGTGTGCAGAAGAAGGGTGAAGAAGAAATAAAATAAAAATAAAAATAAAAGGTGTGTGTGTGTGTGTGTGTGTTCAATCAAAGTAATTAGGAGGAATTCAGTAAGCAAATGGCATGAGGAAAAAAGCTCTTTCTCAGTCTCTCAGTTCTAGCTCTGTGACAGCACAGTCGCCTTCCAGATCTCAGTTTTTTAAATAGTCCATATCCTGGGTGTGACTGGTCTTTGAGAATGTTATGGGCCCTAGATAGCACTCTCTTTGTGTATATGTCTTTCACGGCAGGCAGAGGTTGACGAATACAGCGCTCAGCAGAGCGCACTATCCTTTGTAGTTCTTTCTGTTCACGCACTGTGGCGTTTCCGTACCAGGTGATGATGGACCCTGTTAAGATGCTCTCCACTGCTGAGGAGTAAAAGGCTTTTAGGATGGGTGTGGAAACTTTGAACTTTTTCAACAGGCGCAGAAAGTGCAGTCTCTGCCTGGATTTCTTAATGTAGGCATGCAAACTGGTCAGGGGTGAAAAAGGTGACAAGAGTGCAGCGCGGCACGGCGCGGCTTAGTGCAGTACACACACGCGCAGGCAGGTGCATGTGTGTGGTGTGCACAGTGGATGGTCATAACTGTCTCAAACTAGAAGGGAGAAGATTTAGCTAAAAACGTCCTTAAATTGTGAATTTTGAGCATACTCTAGCGGCCAAGGGACAGTGAATATGAGAACTGCCAACCAACTTTGTTACTCCATGATTTAGCTGTAATGTGTGATGTAGGGGTTGGGTGGGTGGGTAGATAGATAGGCTAGAATAGATTTTTAAATTACATCATGATAGAGCAGTGGTTCTCATAGTAAGTTTCCCCAACAACTGACCTCATCAAAACCCTTAGTAGGCCTATTAAAAAATAAAATGGACTAATGCCCCCCAATGGCAACTAAGCACCCCCTCCTCTCAGCAGTCTCCTTCTCAACACCCCCTCAACACTTGCTTGGTTGTGATCTCATTTGCATATTTAATCATACTTTTTAAACTTGCAATACAAAAAAACAAACACTTTGTCACAGTTTGAATTAGCTACTGAAATTTTACTCAAACTGCTCAAATTTAAGTCCATTCACCTAGTATCTGTTATATATTGTCTCCCTGTGGAAAATGAGTAGGAAGGAAAGCTCCAACTTTGACCTTGAAAAAAAGTATGTTCCACTAAATATAAACAGGTACATTTTTAATAGGGAGGGGTGAAAAAAAAATCCTGAGCCTGAACCTACGACAAGATACTGCATAGTGACGTAACGTAGGCCTATTTTGACACATTATTCAAACATTTAATAGCCTGTGTATGACCATTATTCAAGACTGATAACAGAAGAAAGCCCTGAACCTGTAACACTTTCTGAGATACGAATAACCTAATGGCTAATTATTATCAGTGTTTTTATTTTTGCAAACTCTGTCAAGCCTGAAATCAGGAATGGAGCCTGAATACTATCAGCCCTGAATAGGTCATGATATACTAGGGATTACGCTTGGAATGATTATGCCTACTGTTGTAATTTGTCTCGTGTCAAACGCTAGACGGACTGGCCTAGGCTTCTCTCTCCCCTTCTCCCTCTCTTGCGCATTAGAAACGGCCTGCAGTGATGCACGATGCTGGTTACCTCGCGCAGACTACATGCGCTTCTTCACCTGGTTTATTACCTGGTAGCTACTTTAGCCTTTTCCCCCTGTAGCCCACTCAGTCATTTAACCTCTACTACCGGTTGGATTCACTCGCGCAAAAATCAGATGTCAATTGCATCGCCTATAATTCGTATAGGCCTACCGGAAAATGAAATATTCTACTGTTGACGTGCATGGACAAGTCAAACAATTAACTGAAACAGCATACGAGGAACACGCGACGTGTAACCAAGCTTCCATTAACGGAGCTCTTTTGAGAAGAAATACTTTTTCACGAAGGCAGGGAAGCTGCTGAGTCAAATTATCAGGAAAAACAACTAAACCAACTGTCGCTGTTACATCCACTCACTTCTCATCGAAATGCTAGCGTCCTGTTTATTGTTGTCATGCAAGAAAAGGCCTGCAGAATCATGATCTTAAATAGCAATTGTGCATAACTTTACGCCGAAATTAATATTAGAGCAGTTAAGCCATTTGATCTGTTCGATAACCATGTAGACTTCCACAGTTAAGTCCAAAGACGGCACATTTCAGGATTTGGGAAGGGGGAAATGGTCGGACACAACTCTCTCACAGCTCTCTGGGAAACGTGTATCTAACAGATCGTCTGGACATTTTCATATTGATTGAGAAAGTAACTTGCCAGCCCAGCCGACTGAAGAGACCCCGGTTTAGCGCTGTTTTCCAAAGTATGAAGGGCGGGACTTAGATTGAGCTCATACTTGTTATTGGCTCTGCCGACAAATACAAATACTGTGATTGGTCAAACGGCGTTGTCGGTTGTAGCATCTCTCCTGTCATTACTACAGAGTGACATTTTCTGCGGTAGGCAGGGGTGCCACCAGAAATGTTGGGCCCTATGAAAGATTCAAATTTTGGGCCCCTTAAGGGCCCCTGCTAGTGCTTTTGGGGCCTCTTAAGGGCCCTTGTCAGTGCTTGGGCCCTTAGAATTTGTAACATCTTTCCCCCCCTAGCGGCACCCATGGCGGTAGGCTACACTTTTCTCCTCGCTCGAGATCCCCCCCCCCCAAAAAAAATTTCTCCTCGGATCTTCACGATTCACAGAAATTACCTATTTTGATTTCAAAACGACGAATTTCGCCAAAAGGTGGCAAGTTTGCATGCCTGTTAATGATGTTGTGTGTGTTGTTTGTCCATGTTAAGTCATTTGTGATGTGAACACCAAGGTATTTAAAGCACTCTACTCTCTCAACTGGTTGTTTGCAGATGGAAAGTGGAGTGTAGTTTCCCCTCTTTTTCCGAAAGTCCACCACCATTTCCTTAGTCTTGCTTACGTTTAGTGCCAGGTTGTTGTGCTGGCACCATTGGGAGCTGTTAGAAACTTCATTTATATATGCCTGTTCATCGTTATTATTGATCAGTCCCACCACTACAGTGTCATCAGCAAACTTGATGATGGAATTCTGACTGCTGCTGGCTCTGCAGTCATGGGTGTAAATGTTGTAGAGTAGGGAGCTTAACACACAACCTTGAGGTGAGCCAGTGCTGATGGTGAGGGTGTTAGATGTTGTGCCACCCACTCTAACAACCTGCGTGCGGCTTGTGAGAAAGTTTAACACCCAGTTGCATAGAGGTAAGTCTAGCCCCAGTGACTTCATCTTCCTGACAAGAGTGAGGGGAATTATGGTGTTGAATGCTGAACTATAATCAATGAACAGCATTCTCACATAATTACCCTTTCCTCTGTCTAGATGTGATAGTGTGGTATGCAACAAATTTGAGATGGCATCGTCCCTTGACCTGTTCTCTCTATAGACAAACTGGAGAGGGTCAAATGAGCTAGGCAGGGATGTACATATGAAGGACTTCACTAGCTTCTCAAAACACTTCATCACCATTGATGTCAGAGCCACTGGACGGTTGTCCAGTCCAACACAACACTCTGTGAAGCGTCCTTGGGTGTTTTGAAAGGCGCTATATAAAACGAAAGTATTATTATTATTATTATTATTATTATTATTATTATTATTATTAGTCATCGAGGCATGTTTGACTTTTGCCTTTTGGAACTGGCACAATTATGGATTGCTTAAAGCAAGATGGAACTACTCCTGTGGCTAAAGAGGCATTGAATATTTGTGTAAACACAGGGCCTAACTGATAGGCACAAGATTTTAAGAGTCTGCCAGATATGCCATCAGGTCCTGCAGCTTTCCTGCATTTAGCTCTTTTAAAAACGTTTATGACATCTTCTTCAGACACAAATAAAGTATTACCTTCAAATGAGTCTGTTTGTGATGGTATAGAGTCTTTGGTGTCAAAACGTGCATAGAAGGCGTTCAGCTCATCTGCGAGATTGTCACTCACGCTGGTATTGGAGGGGGGCTTGCTTGAAAACCCTGTGATATTTCTCAGGCCACTCCACACACGAGCTGGGTCTCCCTCGTTGAAGTCAGATTCCAGTTTGTCCCTGTAGCGTCTTTTTGCACTCTTGATGGTTTTCCTAAGATTGTATGCGGTGGTTTTGTAGCTTGTCATGTCCCCTGAGGCGGTCCCTTCATTGAAGGCATGTGTGCGCAACGACAACACGTTACGCACTTCACGATCCACCCATGGTTTTTGTTTTGGGAAGACCTTAATTGTCACCGTCAGAATGATGTTGTCCGTCAGTAGGTTGATGTAGCTGATTACAACTTCAGTGAATTCGTTGATGTTGTCCGTTGACGAGCGAAACATCTCCCAATCGGCGTCGCTAAGTGCGTCCTGCAACGTGGCCATAGAATGGTCTGACCAGCGTTTTACCTCGCGTGTCACTGGGGGATCTCTTTTGTTCCTCTGTAGGTAATTAGGGACGCAGCATGGTCGGACTTCCCAAAGGCTGGTAGTGGTGTTGTCTTTGAACTGGGTGTAACAGTGATCAAGCGTACTGTTACCGCGGGTAAGGAAGTTTACATGCTGGGAAAACTCTGGCATTACGCGGTTTAATTTTGCCCTGTTAAAGTCTCCGGCTATAATCTGGGCAGCCTCAGGGTATTGTTGTTTTCTATTTAAGACGTCCTGGAGCTCAAGCACTGCGTTGTCTGGGTTGGCATGTGGAGGGATGTATACCGGTACTGATGTAAAGATGACGACTGGAAACTCACGGGGCAGGTAGAATAGTCGGCACTTGACTGAGATGTTCCAGGTGCGTCGAGCAGCCATGGGACAGAATGGTAACATTTTCTTGGGTCACACCACTTGTTGTTGGTCATTGTTGGCAGGTCTTGTTGTTGACGCCTCCTCCTTTAGATTTGCCAGAGTCCTCTGTTCTGTCAGACCGCAAGACAGTGAAAAAATCTGCTGGAGTGATGGAGCAGTCCGGAACGCACCATTGGAATGCACCTTATGTCTCCCTCCTTGTGTTCCAGACCAGAGAAACCCAGATCGGTGTCTCCAGTGCCCAGCTGTGTGTCCATGAAGAGTGACCGGTCTATGCTGCAGCCCCTACACTTCAGCAGTGGATTCCCACAGTCTGACACAAGGTAAATCAACACCCCATGTGACATCAGACCAGTGAGGCAAATAGACAGCAAAGCAGCAACTCTAGGGCTGGCTAATCTAAGGTGCTTAGCAGTGATATTATCATTGCCACTAGATTTATTATCAGCTAGTTGGTCTATAGCAGGGGTGCCCAACCTTTTTTTAACAGAGATCTACTTTTGAAGTTGATGGTCTGCCGTGATCTACCAAGTCAAATTTAAGGATGTCAGTATGAAAATTGAAGACCACCATTTATTAATCACCATTATTATGAACAAAATGCTTTTAGTAGGCTACTATGGCCGAATCTTTTCAGTGTGTTTTTAAAGTGTGTTGAACAGCCTATCTTTACAAAGCAATGTAGCACTGATAGTATGCAGAGATAATTTCAGTCATACACAAGTCATAAACAACTGAAACAATTTCAAAATGATAAACATTTGGTATATAAAAGGCATATGTAGGCACATAGGCCCTATTTCTAAAATATGATGAAGCATTATCATGCCTTCAGTGGTAGGCTACAAATTAAAAAGGGCTCAGAAATGCACCATTTGTTATGGGTAAATAGTAGGCTAGTTAAGTTCACTTTACTATGAGAGAGAGAGAGAGAGAGAGAGAGAGAGAGAGAGAGAGAGAGAGAGAGAGAGAGAGAGATCAATGAGAGAACTCATTGGATTGGTTAACACCCCTGTTAAGAGTGACTTCTTCTATGAAGGTTTTTTTTTCAGCTCTCTGGGACAGTAGCACAGCAAAGGCTTTCTATTGTGAATTTGGCCAATCGTTTTGTCCACAACTGAAGCAAGAAACAGCACATATTGAAGTGAATTCCATACATGTCAACAACATTTCCCTTACACGCGGCACGCGATGTAAACGCAGTTAGCGATGATGCATGCGACTAGCGATTTGGACGAAGATCCTTTCATATCGCCGCGTCATAACGCATAGTTGCGCACATGTTCTGTTACTCACCCGATGTTACGTGTGCACACATGAATCAACTGTAATGCCCTTAGGGTCACTTCCTAATGCTTTCCCCTCATTCTGTGTTAACGTGGCACTAATTATCTAACCAATACAGTACCAGCAACTTGCTACATAGCCTACTTTTGAAAGACAGTATTTTCCCCGTCACATTACATGTCTCGCGATCGACTGCCACTCCCCTCGAGATCGACTGGTAGCTCGCGATCGACTGGTTGGGCACCCCTGTTCTATAGCATGAAAAACCTCATTGGGTGTAAAATGAATCGCTTCCTCATTTAGATAGCCTATACAATAGCTTTCACTTTTGATGCAATTAAACAGAGCTGCATTGTGCTGCCTCCACCGCTCTGCTATATTGTTAGCACCAGATACCCCCTCAATGTGGCATGGTAGTACAGCTTTGGCCCTATTTGCAGCTTTTACCTCTTTCCAGAACTCAGTGATGTTGTTATCAAGCAGGTTTGTGGCCATAGAATGAGCTCTTAAGGCTTGCTCCTGCTTCCCAATAAAGCGCACAGCATATTTATATCTTGCATTGGCAAGTTTCTTTTGCTCCAAATCTGGTCCATGTCTAGGCCGACCAGCTACAACCCAGGCCCTGTGAGCCCTCTTGGCAGCTTCTTGGTGGTCAGCTACATACTTGTTCCAACCAGGCTTGGCATTGTTAACCTTTTTGGGGTGAGTGTGTAGAGGTTTACTGGCCTCATGTATAGCACTCACTATGCTGTCGTACATTTCACAGAGATCGTTACAGTGAGTGACATTATTACAGTTAATATCTGGACATAAAATAGCATTCATTGGCAACTGTATCTCCCTCAAGAGAACATCTGACCTCCCACAATAATATAGAATATCCTCTTTAGTTAGTTTAGCCCAATTTACTTTGTGTCCACTGGCGCCATCTTGTGTTGAACTACTGCAGTCAGGTAGGTTGTCAACATTTATCAACATAGAGACGGGTAAGTGATCAGTGGTGGTAAGCTCATACAAAATTTCAACTGTTTCCAGACTTTCATGTGCATCAGCTGTGCAGATTACATCATCAAGCCAGTACATCGTGTGCCATGCTTCACTGATAAATGTATAACTTTCTGCAGGAAGTAAATTCATACTGGAAAGAACCAGTTTACTATCATGGCAGAACTGCTTCAAGTGATGACCAAAGAGAGATTTCTCATCAGAAATGTCAGCATTCAGATCACCCATCACAAAAACATTTCACATGTACATTCCTTAATATAAGAGTTTAAAAAAGCAAGTCTATTGATATATTCATCTTCATTCTTATAGCTGTCATATGGGGTATAAACATTTAAGATTATAAAAACATTCATATCATATACAATTTTAATGGCAATACACCAGTCCACCTCTAATCTAATAACAGTAATCATTGGGTCATATTTCTTGTGCCAAAAAATGGCCACACCTCCAGGTATTCTACCACACAGCACTCGACTGCTCAAATCTGTTGTGGACTCTCCTGCTCCATGAAAGTCACTGTGTACAGAGTTCAGTTTATCCAGGTCCTGTATGGCTAAAAATGTCTCTTGCAAACAGAGAATGTCCGTGGTCTCCAGTAGCTGGTCAACAACAGCACGGTGTGCTCTGTCCCCAGCAGACTGTCCTAGGCGTAAGCCTCGGGAGTTGTAAGACACCACTCTAATCCCCATCACTGTGGCTAACACTGGGCTTCATGCACCTCAGCCCCTGTTGAAAATAGTGTGAAAATAGTGTGATTTTAGTTGTGTCAGCCTTGGAGAGAGAGACATTCGGTATTTCCCAAAGTCTAGTGTATGAGCCTTAAAAGTGTGTCAGCCTAATTAGTCACACGCAGTGATTGGATACTCCACAGAGTTCACCAAAGAGTATCCCATCACTGGGCATGATTACAAAGGCTGATACACTTCGAATGACTCACACTAGACTTTGAGAAATGCCCATTGTGTTTGAAATAAATAAAATCTATAACTCACTCCTTGCATTCCAGACCAGAGAAGCCCAGGCCAGTGTCTCCAGTGCCCAGCTGTGTCTCCATGAAGAGTGACAAGTCCATGCTGCAGCCCATACACTTCAACAGCGGATTCCCACAGTCTGACACAAGGTAAATCAACAGAAATCGATCTACTGACATACAATAGCCTGAAGTGTGTGTGTGTGTGTGTGTGTGTGTGTGTGTGTGTGTGTGTGTGTGTGTGTGTGTGTGTGTGTGTGTGTGTGTGTGTGTGTGTGTGTGTGTGTGTGTGTGTGTGTGTGTGTCAGAGAGAGAAGCAGTGTGCTTTGAAATATTTTTTTCCAAATCTATGACTGCTTTCCAATATGCGGACGACCGTTGTTGGCCTGTGCTTGTGGCCTCGCGTTTTGCTGAAGGTCTACCTCCATAAGGGAAAGTTAAAGTTTCCTCTGTGTCAGCCACAACAATTTTTAGAGGGACTCTTTCTTCATTCACCACCCCGATTGCAAATGAGAAAATATCATTAGAATTGACATTAGAACTTCTATTGTCGGTGACGTCATAACAAGGCCACAAGCAGGCAAGTGAGCAAGGGAGGACGGAAGTCTACATATTGGAATGCACCTTATGTCTCCCTCCTTGTGTTCCAGACCAGAGAAACCCAGGCCAGTGTCTCCAGTGCCCAGCTGTGTGTCCATGAAGAGTGACAAGTCCATGCTGCAGCCCATACACTTCAGCAGCGGATTCCCACAGTCTGACACAAGGTAAATCAACAGCAATCAATCTACTGACATACAATAGCCTGAAGTGTGTGTGTGTGTGTGTGTGTGTGTGTGTGTGTGTGTGTGTGTGTGTGTGTGTGTCAGAGAGAGAAGCAGTGTGTTTGAAATATTTTTTTCCAAATCTATGAGTGCTTTCCAATATGCGGACGACCGTCCTCGGCCTGTGCTTGTGGCCTCGTGTTTTGCTGACGGTCAGCCTCCATAAGGGAAAGTTAAAGTTTCCTCGGTGTCAGTAACAACAATTTTTAGAGGGACTCTTTCTTCATTCACCACCAAGATTGCAAATGAGAAAATGTCATTACAATTGACATTAGAACTTCTGTTGTCTGTGACGTCATAAGGCCACAAGCTGACAAGTGAGCAAGGGAGGACGGAAGTCTGCATATTGGAATGCACATTATGTCTCCCTTCTTGTGTTCCAGACCAGAGAAACCCAGATCGGTGTCTCCAGTGCCCAGCTGTGTGTCCATGAAGAGTGACCGGTCTATGCTGCAGCCCCTACACTTCAGCAGTGGATTCCCACAGTCTGACCCAAGGTGAGATAATCATTGTACAGCTGTTGCAGGCTTCATCTCAGGGATCATCTGATATCTCCATCTCACCCTCATCCCCATTTCCATGCAAATTTGAATCAATGTCCTCAATATCTCTACCGTT
Organism: Engraulis encrasicolus; assembly: GCF_034702125.1. NCBI lineage: Eukaryota > Metazoa > Chordata > Actinopteri > Clupeiformes > Engraulidae > Engraulis > Engraulis encrasicolus. Next base: position 44,620,671 of record NC_085857.1, on the reverse strand, counting down.
CACTTATATCATCCACGGTCATTAACATTGTTTTTTTTCACTCTCTGGTTGAGAGAAGGACCGCACAGTCAAATGAATGTTTTTTTGTGTAGTCGTGTTGTAGAAAAGGCTATGGATATTTTAGTAGTTTTCCCTGGTTATTTTTTCATGCACTTCCTTAGTTTAACGATAGGACTCTTATTTTGACATCGCTAGTTTCCGGAAGTGACATCACGCCTTCCTCCATCTTTGTTTTAGTTCAGATGCCATGATTCAGTTACACCTAACTCCGGAAAGTTTCCTAATTTATCTTCAGCAATCCTGTGTTTGTGTGCATAAATGACCGCAGATCACACACTCACACATCCATGTAAATACAGATTGAAACCCTGTATTGTTCAACTTGAAGTCTAATAGAAGAAGTCAACTTTAATCAACCTGCCTCGTGTCATCCTTTTCCTCCCTAACCCCCATTCAACATCCTTCTGGCCTTAAGTGGTGCTCTGGCCGGCACTCCTTGATTGTGTGTAATGGAAATACAGAACGGCGCAACCTCTTAGTTTAATATACAGTCCAACCACCTGCTATCTTCCCTACACAGGTATTTAGACCAACTGTGATACATTTTGTTTGTCACACACCCCTTTCCACTTACCCAATATGTATTTCTGGAACCAGACAACATACCATTTGCCATGTACTTTTAAAATGACTTTTTAAAAGATCCCAGATGCCCAGGCCAGTGTCTCCAATGCCTAGCTGTGTGTCGATGAAGAGTGATAAGTCCATGCTGCAGCCCCTACACTTCAGCAGTGCATCCTTACAGTCTGAACCAAGGTGAGATAACAGTGACTTACCTACTGAGATACACTGATACACAAACCTCCATACATCGGCATATCAAGTCCGATTTTGGGGTTTGGGGTCAGGGAAAAAGAGCCCCACCTAATAATAACTTGGTCAAAAGGAGATTTTTGCACAACTTCACTCCCCTACCACTTCTGGATCATCCTGTCTTCCTGTCTATGTCATTGGTCCATTAAATACAGTGTCTAAAATGTTATGTTATTTTCTTTCTTTATTTTGAGTGAAGCTGTAAGTCAAACATGAAACAACTTCTAAGGAAAAAAAAACACTTCAAAATAAATTATTTGATGCAACACAACAAGAACAGTACACGGCACATGATCTAAACTATCTATCTATCATGATATAACCAGCCCCATCCTGGTAAATCTCATAGCAACCACTTTTCACCGTTTTCTTTTACTATTCATAGTGTGGCTCGTTGTCTTATTTGTTTTCAATGATGACGGCATTTACACTCTTAACCAAAGCAAAGCACAGGATATTCTCACTGTGCCATATCATAGGATACAATCGTAATGAAGTCATTGCATCTGTCAGTGCAGAAGCAACTTGCAATCTCAGGCTTGCATGGTCATCCTATCTCCACGCTGAGGGTTCATCAGTCATGGAGGAGGATGGAGGCGTGGGACAGTTCTTTGGTCAGTGTCAAACTGTCTCCTCCTTGTTTATCATCTTTGGTTAACTTTTGCTCTTCTCCATGCCCATAGAACTGCCCCACCCCCCCCCCCCCCCCCAACCCCCCCCCCCCCCCCCCCCCCCCCCCCCCCCCCCCTAACCTCCTCCATGACGGAGGTAACCTGCAATGGTGGCTCTCCATTGAGGCATTTGAGGCAGAGATTACCAAAAAAAGAGAGGAAGAGAAGCGCAACACCAGAATTTAAATCCATTTAAAGTGTTCAAGCTCTGTCAACTACAGAGCCTCTGTGTCAACTGACTCAACAGCGACACCAAGTAGCAACTAGCGATGGCAATGATGAGCGATGGTGTGGTGAGGCACGGTATTGCAGAATGAGGCAAATACTCTCAAATACATTGATGTCAATGACAGTAAATGTGTTTTTTAATTGGCTAGAAGTCACCGAAAGTCACAGGTTTGTGGCAACATAATGAGCTTGCCTCAACCAATAGCGTTCTTGTAAACATGATTGACAGGAGAGTTGATAAATGATAACCCTTACTTGTACCGTTCTGTTATGAGTCATCACCCAGTGCTTGACAGTTTCACGAGCTTGACAGAATTGCTGAGGCCAGTTATTTACAAAAATGTCAACACGGGCACCAAAAGGATTTTAACACGACAGGATCCTGGTATGGACATTTCGTTCGCCTTGGAGGAGATAATAACTTAGAAGTAGGGTAGGCGAACGTAGTTCTTTACCGTTTACTGGGAGGGAATCGGGTTGATCCCTGTGGACCTTCAAAATATTATCAAATATAAGCTGGGGAAACTGTTGTGTCGTTTACCCATTACGAAACTGAACAAACTGGTTGCCCAATATGTTACGTTCAAAAATGATCAAATATTGTCAGTGTGTGTAATCTGACGTTTCTACAGCTATAGTGTTTGGCCCTTTTGCTAGCTTCCTCTTGTTAGCGCAACTCCGGTGATGGTTTAGCATGCTCTCAAAGCAATGACAAGCTGGCTGGGACCAGGATCATTTTTGACGAGAGAAAGTTTTTTTTCCGTTGTGTTGCGTATGATGTGCTCCTGAAATGTCTATAATGTTGGTGACTGCAAACGGACGATCTGGGTCTGCTCTTGTTATCTCAGAGTGGTTAATAATAAATACAAAAGAACAAAGTTTGCCCTACTTGTCATGAGCTTTTCGTGCGAGCCCAAGATATGTGCATTGCACATTGGCATGTTGCTTGTAAACTTGGTTTTAGTGACGATGAAGCGGGGTAGTTTTCTCTTCATTGGAGGACGCAGGGCAGTATCTGTAAACGGTGATCCACAACTGTGCATATTTTCAGACTGTAGGCTGCCCTTCGCTCATGACAGCCGTCAATCACGGAGTAATAAAGGAAGTTTGCGGTTGTCATTTTCAGTGCCCCTTGATCGCCACAGCATGCCAAAAATGCACTATTTAAGAGCGTTTTTATCTAAAATTTTCTTGGGCGAGCATGCCCCCAACAACCATAGTACTTCACAGGCTGTTGCCTACCAATACCATTCACCCTAAAAGCGCCACTGGTAACCTGATCATAGAACTGTGCCCCACCCACTTCCCCACCATGACTGAGGCATTCAGAACATGGTATAGGACCACTGTCCCGTTGAATATGTGGTATCTCAAATTCTATATGCGTACAGTAATGTGTTACAAAAGAGTATTAAACCCAAAAGTGTGAAATGTCAAACAAATGGAGTATCTGAACAAATGTACAAATTGAGACATTGTCATATAAAGCCATAGGCTGAAGAAACAGTCTGTAAACCTGTAAGTACAGCAGACAAATAGCTTGATAATTGATGTAGCAAGATGTTTTAATCCCTTCACATAGACTACAGCCATAGTATAATAACAACATGGCTACTCAGACAGTGATACATGAAGATGAATTCTTGACACATGGTCATTGTCTTTGAAGTGAAAAACAGAGAGAGAGAGAGAAAAAACGAATGATGTAATAAATTATGTAAATAAATAGACTGCTTCTTCTTGCTCATGTCAAGTTGCTTGCATCAAAAATGGCTAAGTCAGCCAAGTCATTTACATTGGCAGAACAATTGTGCACTGGGCCACAGGGTGATTAGATGGGGCCCACATACCACCTGCCAAGGTCATAATAGGACCCCTACCCCTGCCACCTACAGGAGGGCCCTAGGCTTACAGGCAAATACTCCTCCCAATAGCTACGTCCCCAGTCATTCATTTTCACATAGGCAGTGTTTGACTTTGCATACTGATTTTTGACTCTGGTGACTGTTGTGATGGACCAATGACCTTGGCGGAAAGACAGGGTGATGCAGCTGAGACAGCCGACGATATGAAAGTTAACATCAAGGTTATGTGTCATTTACATCTAGTTCACATGCAATTTTATTTGTAGGCTACTCTGTATACTTTTTGTGTTAACAAAAGACAATGATTGAATAGATGATGACGTGTTACAATATTCAAGCACAAATCAAATACTGTAAAAAATAAGATTGCCACTGTGAAGGTACCTTAAACGTATGTGAGGTACTTTTAGGTGATATGCTTGTAGACAGAAAGTCCAAGTAAGTCTTCTTCAGTACTACAATGTCATCCAAAAGTAAACTTGATCAAGAATAATAGTTAAAAAAAAAGATGGCACACTGATAAGTTTACCTTTTTCTTTCATATTTCTTGGAGCGAACTCTGAGAATTAAAAAAGGAAAAGATCCTTAATCGGTGTGATGTGTCTGAACATTCATCCTCGTTCTTGTATCACATCTTAGAGCAGTGGTTCTCAACCTTTTTTGAAGGAATGCCTTCCTATCCTCATCATAAGCATGCTAACGGCCCTTAACCTCGCCATAAGCATGCAAAAATAACCCACCCAACAGATCATGAAAACACTACAGAATAATAATAATAATAATCAGTGTTGGGAGTAACGCGTTACAAAAGTAACTAATTAACTAATGCATTACTTTTTTGAGCAACGCAGTAATGTAACAGATTACAGGGGGGAAAAATCGGTAATATATCCTTGTTACAATGCAAGTAACGCGCACATTACAATGCCTTTTTTCACCTACATTTTGTGTGGGTATTTTGTTTTCTTTATACAATCTTCGCGGATCACTGCGAGATCAGCTTTTTCATTTGATACGTCCGCGCAGAGATTTTAAAGTTCCACGCAGAACATTGAACTTCAAATGGCAGGCTGACAGGATGACCGAAGCAGATGAAGATGGCACATTCTCAAGATGGGCATATGCCCACTATTTTCAATTAATTGTTGGCCTGATGCCAACAAACCAGCCGAAACTAATGTTTAGAGACACTCTCCAGCCACAAGATGAATGCTTAGAATACACACAGTCACCCAAGTTCTCCATCTAAAATCTAGACTGTAGGCTAACTCGCTTGGGCTACGGTTAATTCCGCTGATTTGCTAAACTGCATGATGCCGCCTGCATTGGTCTCGTGCACAATACAAACAATTTGTGACTGCCTCTTGTCGCCTTGAAGCCAGCGTTTATAGCAGACGGTGCCAAAAAAAGGCTCACTTTTATTCCGTGCATATGAGTGGGCAACAGCAATAAGAACTCAAACGTTAAAACAATCTGCTCAAGGCTACTCCATTAACCAAACCAGCGTTGTGCGTTATTCAGGAAGACCATGAACAACGAACAGCACCCCAGTTAACAACTTCATAGAAATGCTGCTACAAATGTCAATATAGCTGAAAAGTAGGCATACATGATAAAGACAAAACTGGAGGTTAAATATTTTGTTCTGCCATCCAGTTGGGCTACACTTATTAATTTCCACATTCAAATTCGTGTTTTCTAGCACTATTCGAACTCAAATTCGGTCGAATATTCGTTGACAGCCCTAGTGTAGGAATATACCAAATGTGTAAATGCAGTAGGCCTAAGGTAAGCGTACCCATTAAGCCCATGTACCCTTTAAGCCCACTTTCAACTTTGAGGTCAATTTAAAGAAAGGGAAAAGGTGAATTTTGTTGTTCATCTCCTTATCCAATTAAAGGGTTTAGTAACTGACAAAATGTTTTTTATTGCAAACAAATCACATTTTTTATCGTCGAGTTATTCCCGTCCAAGTGAATCCAGTCTCAGGACTACTGACAAGAAGTTGCCTCAAAACTTTGCTGTTTTGGGACATGTCAGAAATCATAGAATATCAGCTAGTTTAAGTCAAATGTTTTGAAAATACTTTCATATTTAGTAAACTAAGAGGTAAATGTAATGATTTTTATATATATACATGCAGTGTTTTACTAAATTATAGCATTTCCCTTCAAATGGAAAGATGTGTTTTATGAGCGAGCACACGCCGATATTTTCTTCATACAACCACACACCATCTTTATCTTACTCTACCGTAAGACTTAAGGTGGTTAGGTATGAATTCTAAGCATATTCCAGTTTGTTTGGCATTGGTCTTTAAAAAAATGCATCATGACATTTTTTGTGGAGTTGATTATTTCCATCAAATAGCTTTTTGTATAGGTGGGCTTAATGGGTACAAGGTGGGCTTAAATGGTACACCCCATTGAAATGCATGCAAGTTTGCATGCATGCTTATGAAAAATGCCTTTGAGGGACATAAAAAGTGCTGTACAATCCCAAGTTGTTGGTTTAAAAGGCGTAATGTAATGAACTAACAATAATCAATAAGAAAAAATACATTTCTCTGTTTGGATGAAGAATTTTATGAAGTATATGAAGTAAAAGATGCCGTAATATTTAATTAGGTTTTATGCACTATTTTTTTTAGCAAATCTTACATTTTTGGTCTGAAACCATTTATGCCATGTAGGCTCCACTGTTTAAACTCAATTCACACACCTCACCAGGTATTTTGATAGAGAAATAACTATATGAGCTTATTTGGAACACAAGTGGGCTTAAATGGTACCAATCAGTGTTAATTTCGTCAACCATGACTATGACTAAAATATTTTGTCAATGCCCTTTTTTGATTTTCGTCATTTAGACTAAGACTAAGACTAAATTGGGAAGGCAATGACTAAAATATGACTAAGACTAAAATTGATTTTCGTCATTGTGACTAAGACTAAGACTAAATTTTAAAAAGCTGACGAAATTAACACTGGTCTTAAATAAAATAGAGAAAAAGAGAACCAGTGTGTGAAGAAGTTTTATTCTGTACAGTGTGATTATGTTAAAAAGAGAAACAGTGTGCGGAGAAGGTTTTTTCTGTACAGTCAATGATATATGTTAAAAGTGTGTGGAGAAGTTCTGTAATGTACAGTGTTGACTAAAATGACGAAAATGACTAAAAATTGACTAAGACTAAAATTGATTTTCGTCATTTAGACTAAGACTAAGACTAAATTGGGAAGGCAATGACTAAAATATGACTAAGACTAAAATTGATTTTCGTCATTGTGACTAAGACTACGACTAAATCAAAAAAAAGCTGACAAAATTAACACTGGTACCAATTCAGACTTTTCATTTTTCTCGTAAAAAATCTTCATATTGTACTTTGAAATATCCATCAACTCAGTGACAAACATTGAGAAGAGAGGTAAATCTTACTATTTAACAAAATATTTCACAAAAAAATTATGTGAAGATGATTGTAAAATAAAGAAATGTAGATTTTGGTGGGCTTAATGGGTACGCTTACCTTATGCTACAGAGTTGAAGAGGCTGGTAGTGAACAGGCGCTGGTGTGCATGGTAAGGTATGGTACAAAGGGAAAGGACTAACCATTGTATTGGTGAATCAATGTTAGGTATTGTATGTGGGTAAGACACAATTCCTGAAAATGTTGGTTTTCAGTCTGCAAGCTTCCAAAACGATTTGTGGATGGCAGGTGAAAGTCACCTAGATTTGCACTGTAGATTGCCAAATCCTTTTTTCCAGTCATTTTGGCCAGTGTAACTAAAAGTAAAGCAAAAGTGGTGTAATGCCTTACTTAAAAAAAAAAGTAATGTTATAATGTAACACATTACTTTAAAATGTCAGTAAAATGTAATTAGAAGTGCATTACAGTTTTTGAGTGACTTTCCCAACAGTGATAATAATAATAATAATAATAATAATAATAATAATAATAATAATAATAATAATAATAATAATAGTGCCCCCCTCTCCCTTTCAGCTGTCTTGTGCTCAATGCCCCTGGGGAATATAGAGCTGTCATTGAGAAACACTATTTTAGAGTTTCTTCCAAAGTGACAAATTGAAGATCCACCAAAGGTTTCTTCCGGAACCTGTTTATAGTTTACCATGTTATCAGCTTGTCTTTAATTGTACAATGCAGTTAAAATTGATGTTGATTGATGATGATTGTATAGTGGGTTCAGGAACAGTCTAACCCAGTATCAATCCAGGTGTGGTGTGTGTGAGCAGCTACTGTAACTCACTCTGTGTTGCAGGCCAGGGAATCCCAGGCCAGTGTCTCCAATGCCCAGCTGTGTGTCGATGAAGAGTGATAAGTCCATGCTGCAGCCCCTACACTTCAGCAGTGCATCCTTACAGTCTGAACCAAGGTGAGATAACAGTAGCTGACCTACGGAGATACACTGATACACAAACCTCCATATGAGAGTTAACATCAAGGTTATGTATCATTTACATATAGTATTTATATTGGAGACATGATTGATAGTAGTCCTAATGTTATTAAAACATTCAACGAACAGTCTTCACAAGTTTGTCTTCACAAAACGTGATTTCATTCACCTTGCACAACCAGGAAGCAACTAAAACGAAATGTAGGATACTGCGCAGCCAATTTAGTCAGCAGTTCGGATATTTTTTTGACATGAATACTTACGGAAACTTCTAAAAACAAAAGGGAATAGAGTAACTGAAATTGGACTTTGGAGTTCAAAAACAGGTGAATAAATTAATAATTTAATTTAATAATTTGATGGAATTAAAATAAAATGACAAATGTTGGTAGGGACTATTTTGCCTTCCTCAAATTTTGGTACGGAGATGTCACAAATGTCCCTATATAAAATTACGCCCATGACAATTGTGGCCACCTCCGAAGCAATGCAGTCATCCCGCATTAACAAAAAACGCTTCCCGCTTTCCCCCTTTCTTTTCACCATTCTTTCAACCAATGAGAGCACATGAATGGGCTTGTTTATAACAATTAGCATATTCACATAGAATATTTAAGGGAGGAGGCAGGTCAGATTTGGGTTGTGCATGTTCGTAAGATTTCATGGCAGAACCTTGTTACGCACTTATTGGTACATCTGGATTTTTTTTTGTCCGTGAGCAACTTTCTGGATTTTCACTTCCACACTTTTTTGCAGTTCTTAGTACATGAGGACCCAGGATGGTAACAGGGAGCTTTTGAACTTTCAGGAGATTTCTTTGAAGGCACAAAGTTAAAAAAAAGTCCTTGTGCACAAACTTTCAGTAATACAGGTAGAGGTGTGAGGTAGGAAACCTGATCAAAAATGAAAGTTCAGAAAACACTGCATATTAATTATTGTGTTTTTTTGTAATCAGTGTGGTGTGTTTTCTGAACTTTTGTCCTTGTTCTTGTATGCACATTTTAGAGGGTTATTTATTTAGAAACACTCCTTTTGGTTTTTTCTTCTTTTATGATCTTTCTACTGTTAATTTATTCATTGGCAGGTGGTGACGACCTTGCAGTCTTCCTCAGATTCAGAACGTTATCTCCTTCCAATGAATAAACAGCATATAAGAATTTAGAAGCCGAAAAATTATTTTAAAACCTTGTTATTAGCTTGCTTTAATTGTATGATTCAGTTAAAATTGATATATTGATATACATGATGATTGTTTCCTTTGCAGTGGGTTCAGAAATGGTCTCAACCGCGAGCTGTCCAGGTGTGGTATATGTGAGCAGCCCCTGAGTTCCCCAGTCATCACCACCTGTGGGCACAGTTTCTACAGGCAGTGCATCAGCAACTACTGGAGCCAGTCTGGTCCATCAGGAGACAACAGCTGTCCCCAGTGCAGAACAACATGCAGAACACAACCTCTTATCAATACCGACACAACCATGGCACAACCCTTCCTACATTCACATTGGCCTATAGCACAAACTCTTCCATACACAAGCATTTTGCAACCCAATGTATACTCCTCTGCGTATACTGCGCCCCCTAACCTATACCTCTCTGGAGCCGCTGTACAACCTACTGCAAACCCATCTGCAACCATGGTACAACCTACTGTGAATCGTAATGAAATCCTAACGCAACCTTCTGCACACCTTTCTGCAACCATGGCACAACATGCGCTATACCATTCTGCAACCATGACACAACCCACTGTAAACCCATCTGCAACCATGCAAGCTCCTTCCCTTTACCACCACAATGGAACGCAGGAACGTCATCTCTTCAGACCTCCATCATTGCCACACCTGTCTCCATACCAACATACATACCTGCAGCAGCATCCTCTATACTTAGAGATAGGACAGGATCGTCTAAATCCGTATTTGCCTGCGGCACAGTCCTCTCTGCAGCCTCCTGAAGTCATTACACAATATCCTCCATATCCACACTCAGAGATGGGACGTGATCCTTTACACCCTCACAAGATCACAACACAGTCCTCTCTGCAGCCTCCTGAAGTCATTACACAATATCCTCCATATCCACACTCAGAGATGAGGCAGGATCCTCTACATCCGCACAAGAGTATGGCACAGTCTTCTCTTTGGCCTCCTGAAGTAATTGCACAATATCCTCAATATCCATGCTCAGAGATGGGGAAGGGTCCAGTAAACCCACACAAGCATGCAGCACAGTCTTCTCCACAGCCTTCTTTAGTTCAGCACACAGCAGGCAGCAACCATATGCTGACTGACCATGCTCCAGCTAAAAGGGCAAGACTAGCAGGTGAGTTGTAATATATTTATTAAAAATAATTATATATGTACACTAATAAACTGACATCAATACAATTACAATTAAGAATTTCAATTAAGAATATAAGGCCATGTATTATTTTCAAGCTTAAACTAACATTAAACTTTGTTTTATACCATAAGGTAACTGTGACCTGAATAGTGTACGGATGAACCATAAATCCAAAATGAAGAGAAGGTTTGAGAGTATATCTGAAGGCATCATAAGAACAGGGACACAAACACTCCTGAACAAGATCTACACAGAGCTCTACATCACTGAGGGAGAAAGTGAAGACGTGAATAACGAACATGAAGTTTGGCAGGTAGAAGCAGCATCCAGACCACAAACTACAGACGACACAGCCATCAACTGTAATGACATCTTCAAGCCATTAACAGGACAGGATAAATGCACCAGGACTGTCATGACCAAAGGGATTGCTGGCATCGGAAAAACAGTGTCAGTACAGAAATTCATCCTTGACTGGGCAGAAGAGAATGATAATCAGGATGTGGATTTCATGTTTGTGCTTCCATTTCGTGAGCTGAACTTGGTCAAAGATGCTCAATACAGTCTTCATAGGCTCCTGCTTGACTTCCACTCTGAGCTTAGTGAGTTGGAAAATAGTGAGTACAAAGATTGCAACATCATATTCATCTTTGATGGTCTGGATGAGAGTCGACTTCCACTGAATTTTCAAAAGAACCAGCAGTTGTCAGATGTAACAGAACTGTCACCCGTGGATGTGCTGATGACAAGCCTCATTCAAGGAGCCCTGCTTCCCTCGGCTCGAATCTGGATAACCTCCAGACCAGCAGCAGCCAGTCAGGTCCCTTCCCAGTGTGTGGATCTGGTGACAGAAGTACGAGGATTCAGTGACCCACAGAAGGAAGAGTACTTCAGGAAGAGGATCAGTGACTACAGTCTAGCCGACAGACTCATCACACACATTAAAGCATCTAGAAGCCTCTTCATTATGTGCCACATGCCAGTCTTCTGTTGGATCGCCGCCACTGTCCTTCAGCAGATACTGGAAGAAGAAGATGGGAGGGAAGCCCCTAAAACTCTGACAGAGATGTTCATACACTTCCTGCTAATCCAGACCACCAGGAAGCACCAGAAGTATCAAGAGGAAACTGAAGCAGATAGACAGAGCCTTCTAGAGTCCCACAAGAGTGTCATTCTGAAACTGGCGGAACTGGCGTTCACACACCTGGAGAATGGCAACCTCATGTTCTATGAAGAAGACCTGAGACAGTGTGGCATTGATGTCAGTGAAGCATCAGTGTACTCTGGCATGTGCTCTGAGATTTTCAGGGAGGAATGTGTGTTTGAACACCAGAATGTTTACTGCTTTGTCCACCTGAGCATCCAAGAGTTTCTGGCTGCTTTGCATGTGTTCTCATCTTATCTTAATAAGAATGTGGAGGTCTTGGGACAGTTTGTGAAAAGAAATGCCAGAATAGCAAAAACACCACTTGATGAGCTGTTGAAGAGTGCAGTGAACAAAGCTTTGGAAAGCAAGAATGGACATCTTGATTTGTTTGTTCGTTTCCTTCATGGAATTTCCCTGCCGTCAAATCATGGGCTCCTGCTTGGCCTCTTGACTCATACCCACAGCAGCCCAGAGAGTGTGAATAAAACAATCAAGAACCTGAAGGTGATGCAGAGACCAAACATCTCCCCTGAGAGGTGCATCAATCTCTTCCACTGCCTGGTTGAAATGCATGACACGTCTGTCCATGATGAAATACACGCTTACCTCAAGGCAGAGAAGGGATCAGTCAAACAGCTTTCACTGGCTCACTGTTCTGCCTTGGCACATAAGCTTCTGATGTCTGATGGGGTGATGGATGAGTTTGATATAAGAAAATACAAATCCTCTCCAGAGGGTATCAGGAGACTAGTCCCAGTTATACGATGCTGCAGAAAAGCTGTGTGAGTTCATCTGTATAATTGAATTCATTTGTCCATTTGAAGTTCAGACCTGTTTCCATAGCCATTATTATGTATGTAATATAATCTAAGTAAATATACACTGTGATTTGCAATCTCATTTGAATTTGGCAGTTTTTGTAGTCACACATCTTGGTCCTATCAGAGGAGAGTACATTTAAAAAAAGATGATATAAAAAATATGAGTACTGAATGGCATATTACATGTTCCAAATTGCACTGCCTTATTGACTTTCATTGTGTTCTAGACTTTCTGGCTGGAAGCTAACAGAGGCATCCTGTGAGACTGTGGTCTCAGCTCTGCAGTCTGCAAACTCTCCCTTAAGAGAGCTGGACCTGAGTCAGACTCATGTGCAGAATTCATTACAGAAGTTACTGTCTGCTCTTCAGAGTCCACACTGTAAACTGGAGACATTGAGGTCAGTAACGCTGGCAAGTGACTGGATTCGCTATTGTTGTTAACCAGATATACATCTGTAAGGACCCTTGACTTGGCAGTAACCGTTGATTCTGCATTTTTCCGGCTCAGCTTTTTCCGAAATCTGAGCTACTTAAATGGGGGCAGATTTTGTTTGCATTTAAAACAATCTTAACATAGGCCTACTCCAATTATTTTCCCAAAAGCTAGTTGTCTGCTGATGTTGCATAACCTTTTGGATGTTTTTGGGAATAAATCAAGATGTTTTTTTTTTTATTATTTAAACAAACACCAGACCTCATTACAATAACCAGGATATCGGAAAAGGCTGAAGAAAAGGGAAAAAAAAGCTCAGGTACTGACAAGTCCAGGGTAGTGGGAGCATTACAACTGCATGTTGAAATTGTCTGGAGTTATACTTAAACAAATTAATGTCACAAAACGTTCTGCACTGTACTATACCAGTTGCTTCAGGCTTCAAGTAATGTTTTGCCCTTTTGTTGGCTTTCTTTAAATATGAATACCATCAAATGTATGAATAGACCATGACACTTGCATTTCATGACTTATATGGTAGTTCCACAGGTAATAGGTCCTACCATGGACTAACATGTGCTGGCTTTCAGATTCAGATTTAGTCAGCCTCGTTAATCTTTACTCTAAATCTATCTCATGGAAACACCTCTTCAGATAACATACAACATTGGTCTATTTTGACCCTGAATCTTAACAGGAAAGCAGCCCAAGACTTCAATTTTTTTCAAAGCTGGTAAAAGTAATTGGTTTCTGGCAATTGAACATGTTGGACATGGAGAAGATCCACAATTTCATGTACGAATCCCAGTCATAATGAATACTTAGAATTTGATGGTGGTGCACATGGCGTCCAGCTTCTATATACAGCATTACACCACATTGAACAACGTTGAGGTGTGGTTTTTTTTCCAATTTTTAAAAAAATATATTTTTATGGGCTTTTTGGGCCTTTATTTCGATAGGACAGTGAAAGTGCGACAGGAAGTGAGTGTGGAGAGAGATGGGGTAGGGTTGGGAAATGACCCCATCCGGACTCGAACCGGGGTCCCCATGGGCATGCACGCCCAAGTGTGGGGGGCTCAGCGCGCTGTGCCACAGCGCCCCCCGAGGTGTGGGGTTTTGTTCCTTTTCCAGTCTTTTAAAAGTGTTTTTAAGGATGTTCCATATCACATGCGGTATCAATTTTCCTAAATATGTTGTGGCACACTGAATTGCGTTAAGTGGAAAAACTGAACAAACTGTCAGAATGGTTCCTGCATGATCCCTGAATACAGCAGATGCTGTATTTACAGATGTACTGTATTGTATGCATTGACAGAAATGAAATAAATACAGTCAAGTTGTTACATTTCTGTGTTGTATGTGTTAATTACCTTTGTGCCATAGTTGTATGGGAATGGCTTCTGAACTAAAACATAGTTTGTATGACACTAATATCCCTGTGTGAGTGTAGAACAATAGCATGAAGCTGCTGCATACTGTACATGAACATGGAGAAGAAAAAGGGCAGTGTGGATGTGAGTCATAATGTCTCTTTTTGTGTTATGTCTCTTTCAGGATCTCCCCTAACTATATCTCAGGGGATGGTTGTGTTTGGCTGGCTTTCACTCTGATGTTAAACCCCTCCACTGCAACAAGGCTGGATTTGGACAACAGCCCACCCGAAAGCCCTGCACAGGAACTATTACTTTCCACATGGAGGAATCCTGAACATGTGGTTGAAGGCCTTCGGTATGTGTGTTTTTTTTTAATGAATAAGATTATTTTTCATCTCGTCCTTTACAGCAGATGACACAACAAAGATATCTAAAGACAAGGAATATAAAATGATTACGTTAGCTTCATTTGTTAAAATATATGACACGATGGCGTCACAAACAACCAAGTGGAATAGAGTGTATACATGGACCATCTGATCGGACTACACCACCTCTTCTAGTCCGATTAGAATTCTGATCAAAGAAATCTAGTCAGATCAGGCCGTATACAAGGGAATTCCTAATCGGATCAGAAAAATGTCCCTATTCTAATCGGATCAGAAGTGCGCATGTATACATACCTATAGTAGGAAATATGTGGCATCACAAGAATATGCGGCATTATGATGACTAGATGAGAATTCATGTGAACGCGAAATCACAAAAAACTGGAGGGACTGGCACAAGTTTAAGTTGCATTGCATTGATGGTTCAATAAAGAAGAAATAACACAAAACAGTAACTAAGGAAGATGTAGGAAATATCATAATCATTTTATTGTTCTAAATTTAAGTATAATGTTTGCTTTATTTTCTGCATGATGAAATTACACGTTTCTTTCTCCTTGTAGACTAGTTGGCTGTCAGCTGTCGGATGAATCCTACAAAGCTCTGGCCTCTGCCCTGCAGTCCTGTGTCTCCCTGACAAAGCCGGATCTGGCTGATAATAACATGAGTGTGCATGGAGTCCAGCTTCTATATACAGCATTACACCACAGCAACTGCAAACTGCAGACATTAAGGTGTGGGGTTTTCTTCCCTTTTCCACTCTTCTAAAAGTATTTTTGAGGATATCACATATCACATGCGGTATCAATATTCATATGTTGTGGCAGATTGAATTGTCCTGAGTGATGGTGTTTGGTCGAATTCATAAAAAAAAACTTGTCAGAATGTTCCTGGCATGATCCCTGAATATAGCATACTGTATTTTTTTTACACATTTAATGCATTGAAAGAATTTAAGTGAATACAGTCAAGTTGTTATAGGTCTGTGATGAATATAGCCTATTAATTACCTTCATGTCATAGTTCTATGAGAATGGCTTCTGAACTGAAACATAGTTGGTACGACACTAATATCCCTGTGGGAGTGTAGAACAATAGCATGAAGTTGCTGCATACTGTACATGAACATGGAGAAGAAAAAGGCAGTGTGGATATGAGTCATAATGTCTCTCTTTCTGCTGTTATGTGTCTTTCAGGATCTCCCCTAACTATATCTCAGCTGATGGTTGTGTTTGGCTGGCTGTCACTCTCATGTCAAACCCCTCTGCTGCAACAAGGCTGGACTTGGACAACAGCCCACATGAAAGCCCAGCACAGGAGCAATTACTCACCACATGGAGGAATCCTGAACATGAAGTTGAAGGCCTTCGGTATGTTGCTTTTTGAAATGGATTTGATTATTTTCGTCTCATCCTTAACAGCAGATAACACAACAAAGATAGCTAAAGACAAGGAATATAAAATGATTATGTTAATCGTTGAAGAAAAAAACTGATTTGTGCTGTTATGTTCTGGACTTACTGAGTCGTTTATTACTTTACAGACTATCTGGTTGTCATCTCACTGATAAATCCTGTGAGTCTGTGGCCAATGCTCTGCAATCAGCAAACACCCTGCTGGAGATGGACCTGAGTAACAATGCCTTGGGAGATTCAGGAGTTGAATTCATCTGTAAGGGACTGTCTAGTCCTTACTGTAAGCTGCAGACATTAAGGTATGTCATGGATGGGGAAACTTTTTCATTCGACGGGCCACCTTAAATTCCTCCAAGGGCCATAAAAGTTCTCCAAGGCCCATACTATGAACACAAACCAGGATTTCCCCCTTCACTTTAAAACAGACCATACAGTACCATACGGAACACTATTACAAATATAATTTTTAAGATTCCTTTCCAAAATGTCATATTTCATGTGAATCTGCATAACATTAAAATAAAATCGGGGTTCGGATAAAAAGGCCATAAACATCCCTCCAGCCATAGTTACCCCACCCCTGAGGTAGGTGGACATGTTCTTACCCATAAGTCTCTGCTATGTGGCATTTCTGCTGCCACCAGAAGCACATGGACATCCAACATGTCTGCCCAAAGTAGGATGATGTGTTTGACCTCTTATATCCAGTAGACACACACAGTAAGCACACAACTTATTTTCCATCACATGGGAAGGCAGCATTGTTATTTCTAGACCAGTGGCCCCTGGGGGTGCGCCAGAGATAGCAGGGGTCCATGGAATTTTATGTTGAGGTTGTGCCTAAAATTCTGCTTGGGAATATTAGAATTAGGCCAAATCAGCCTCCAAATTAAAGCATGTTTTGGTCCCCACTTTAAATGATTAAAGTATTGATTAATGTCTCAAAAGTGATTAATGTCTCAAGCAAGAATCATTAATATTTTTTTAGTATATATACACATGTAGAAGTTTGGGTTGGGGTGTGTGGCTTGTCTTGGGCACAGCACAGATAAGTTGGTGCTGTATGAAAAAAGGTTAAGAACCACTGTTCTAGACAACATGCATTAGTTTCACACATTATCATTTGTTGACCAAACGTTCGGAGGTTGTAGATGGAGATTCCCAGCTTAGCCATTTAACCAAATGCCATGTTAAATGTTATGCTTCACTGTAAATCAGTGCATGAAACAAATAGACTGTGTGCACTATGTTATAATGCAGTCCATAGTTACATAACTTTTTAAAGAAATTTTAATGTCAGAACTGGTCAAAATAAAGCATGGCATAATTATTAAGTTGGTGTTCATCTTTTTTTCAATCAAGGACGATAGAGAGAAGACTATTCACTCATGTCATAAGTGTGTCGTACGGCATGGCTGTCCTTGGGGGTCACTTTCTTCTACTACTGTCAGTACTGGCGGCATGATGAAGTGCAATGCCCCTACCGCCAGGGGTGGAGTTTGGAACAGGTCACAGGACAGGGTGAATTAGCTGTCATTAATTATCCATCACAATTAACATTGACTGACAGCTGTAGTTCATTTGGCTACAAACTGAACATTGACAAGCGGGCATGCTCTTTGGATTGGAGCCGAAACTCTCAGTTCCCGCTCACACCCACAATTCAGTTCAAATCCGGAGTGACATGGGAGTCACATTTTTTATACTTCATGGCGTCGCATCCACTGGTCATGTGAACTGTTTCCTTAGACTCCATCCCCATACTATACCATGGCCAATGTATTTTCCAACAAGTAGTCCTTCTTCTCCAATCTATTTTCTTTTGTTTGAACACCAGAATATCTGTCAGTCAGTGGTTTTCAGTCAGCTTTATGTGAGGGGGAGAGACATTACATTACATTACAGATGCTTTATAACCAAAGTGACTTTCGAAAGAGGACATAATCATACCCAACATCACTAGCAAATTCATAGTGCACAGGAAATATACAGAACAACAAGTACAAATGCAAAGAAGAGTTAGTTCTTTTTATTTCTTTATGTGCGCACACACACACACACACACACACACACACACACACACACACACACACACACACACACACACACACACACACACACACACACACACACACACACACACACACACACACACACACACACAAACCATGTCAAGAGTCTGGCCTGGGGCTTGGTCAGCTCATAAAATAGTCTAGTTAGATACTCAGGAAAGAGGAGTGTCTTTACTTGCTTCTTGAAGGCTGCAAGAGATGTGCTTGGTCTTGCTGTCTCTAGACCAGTCCTTTGGTACATTAGGTGCATTCTACTTGGCAAGAGACATCCGCCAGTGGGTAGCCTCTTAGCAGCAGTATCACTATATGAGTATGTAAACATGAACAGAGTACAAGGCAACATGCTGAAACAGAAATAGACTAATGTTCTAAGGCAGGGTGTCTGACTCATTTTGGTTCAGGGCCCACAAGCAGCCAATTTTGTGTGAAGTGGGCCGTACCATTAACTCATTTGTGAAATATTTCCAAATATCTACTTCATGACGGAATAGAATCACATGCTAGTCAATGATCTGAAGATGAATTGAAACCTGATATCTTAAAAATCTACAGGTATTTACAAAATTGCTGCATGTGTCTATTTTGCTGTCTCTGAGGACCTGTTTCCACGTAGCAGGATATTTTTATATGTGGATTTTTTTCCCCGTTACATTGGTTTTGTCCTTTCCGTTTCCGCTGAAATGCATTTGTTACAATGGAGGATTTATTTTTATCCACATGTTGTGTCTACACCTAAACAGGAGAAAAAAATACCCTGCTAAAAAATTATCCTGCTATGTGGAAACAGCACCTTAGTCATTCCATGTCAGTTCACATGATTCCCTGGAATATATTTTAATGCATTGAAAGAATGAATTGAATAGTCTGTGTTGAACTTGAATTTGTTAATGACCTCCTCCATCACATGTTGATTTTTAAAAATTGATTAAATTATTTTTCAACCCGTCCTTAACAGCAGATAAAACGACAAAGATATCTAAAGACAATGGGTCAAAATGTGTCATTATGTCAACTGTTGAAGAAAAGTTATGTTCTGGACTTACTGAGCCTTTTATTACTTTACAGACTCTCTGGTTGTCAGCTCACTGATAAATCCTGTGAGTTTGTGGCCAATGCTCTGCAGTCAGAAAACCCGCTGCTGGAGATGGACCTGAGTAACAATGTCTTGGGGGATTCTGGAGTTGAATTCATCTGTAGGGGACTGTCTAGTCATCACTGTAAGCTGCACACATTAAGGTAAGTGGTCATTGCCTTACCAATTAGTCTCTGCTATGTGGCATTCCTTCTGCCACCAGTGGGCCTCTGGTTGGTAAACCGTATAGCGAGGGCTCCCTAGCCACCTGGTGGTTGTTTGGGTACACTGCAACTAGGCACGTTATGTACCCTTAACACGTCATTGCCTCGTCAACTCGAGAGTATTGTATGGGGACCATCTGTACCACCAGAAACACAAGAGCATCCAACATGTCTGCCCAACATGAAGATTCCTGGCTTAGCTATTTAACCAATGCTACCCAAGACTATTTAATTGTACAATAGTAATGCTTCACTGTAAATCAGCACATGAAGCAAAGAGACTGTGTGTGCGCTATGTTATAATGCAGTGTATAGATGCATAACTTTTTATTATGAAATCCTAATGTCAGACAAACAATTTTTTTGTGTAAGGTAGGTTGAAATTGGTTAAATTGGTGCTCGCTTTTGTTTTACCACCAGAATCTCTGGTACCTAGTCACTGGTCCTAGGAGGCCATTCAGTCTCATGTAGAGACCATCCCTTTGGTACATTAGATGCATCCTACTTGAGACATCATTCAGTGGGTAACCTGATAGCAGTGTCAGTATGAAGATTTAAAGCTGAGCTCCAGAGTACAGGCCAACACTCTGAATCACAAATAGGTGTTTAACTCTAGTAATCTAAGGTGACAAACACAGGTTACTTGCAAAAACTGGTCATTCAATTTGGGAAGGAATAAGAGTGTGATATGAACTGTATTTTGGTGCTGAAGGTAATCACATTCCTCTTTCCTTTGAAAAAGGCTCAACCGGTGTGACCTCTCCAAAGCCAGCTGTGACATGATGGCATCAGTGCTGCAGCGGCCATCTTCCCCTCTGCGAGAACTGGACATGAGTGACAACGACCTGCAGGACGGAGGAGTGGAGCTGCTCTGTGTGGGACTGAGACATCCACAATGCAAACTCGAGACACTCAGGTGAGTAGTGTGACCTTTGTACCATGTTATCAAATTAAGGCTTTCA
Source organism: Engraulis encrasicolus (assembly GCF_034702125.1). Classification (NCBI taxonomy): domain Eukaryota; kingdom Metazoa; phylum Chordata; class Actinopteri; order Clupeiformes; family Engraulidae; genus Engraulis; species Engraulis encrasicolus. The sequence continues at coordinate 44,600,359 of NC_085857.1, read as the reverse complement.
TGTACAAACAACATAAGCGCACATAAACAAATGAGCTTACTCATTTTGAAAGTAGTGTCTATTATGTATTGTTTATGTTTAAGAACTCCAGAGATGAAGAGTAGTTGATATTTCAGGAAAATTGACAGAACATGCTGTCAGTGTCTACTGGTAATATCACTTGGTAGTTGAGAGAACGCACACATCCAAGTAACGCCAGTAACATGTCACAATAAATTGGCACATACAAATGTTTGTCACTCAAAGCTTTCCATTTATAGCCTTACATTTAAACATATGAACACAAGATTAAATTGAGGAAAATAGACATTATGATCTGTAAAGACATTTTACTACTCATAGAGGACCAAACTAGCTGGTCCATGATACGAGCAGCTAAATAACTATTTGACAATTTCCCACTCAACACATCGTACTTGTGAAAAGGGGGACAATGTGACAGGCGGAGCAGGGGAGCAGTGTGATGAGTGGGTGCCATGCTCAGGGTTCTTCACTCACAGTAGATAATGGAGGAGAGCATTGATTATTCGCCTGGTTATAGATAGATAGATAGATAGATAGATAGATAGATAGATAGATAGATAGATAGATAGATAGATAGATAGATAGATAGATAGATAGATAGATAGATAGATAGATAGATAGATAGATAGATAGATAGATAGATAGATAGATAGATACTATTAGATAGATGTACTCTTGATGCATTGGCATCATTGACATGACCCTTTTCCTACTAATTAGGAGACTGGATCTCTTGTTTCAGATTATCTGGTTGTCAGATCTCACCCAAGGGTTGTTCTTTCCTGGCGTCTGCCCTCAAATCAAACCCCTCCTACCTAAAGGAGCTTGATCTTACCTACAACCACCCAGGAGACTCAGGTGTCGGGGAACTCTCAGACGGACTGAATGAACCTAACTGTAAACTAGAGACTCTCAGGTAAGTGTGTGTGTGCGCGTGTGCGTGTGCGTGTGTGTGTGTGTGTGTGTGTGAACTGAATATTCCCTCTCTCCCTGTGTGTTACCTCAAAGGAGTGAAACCCCAGGTGAAAAAGTGGTTCAATTTAGTACAATAAAAGCATGACTGAAGTGTACTTAGCATGTTAAAAGCGCACTCACACTTTTTGTGCTAAGAAAAAGTATGTTTACAATATGCTTATTTAAAGTGTACTTAAAATTAGATGTAATTAAGTTGCTCTCAAAGAAAGTACACTTTGTCAACCATACATGAAGTACACTTGGAAGATGTTTGGCTAAAGTGTATTTAGAGGAATATACTAATAGTGTTCTAATAGTGAACTTACTAAAAGTGTATTTTTTAATAACATATTGCAATTGCACTTTTTTTAAGTGCACTTTGATTATACTTCACCCAAGTGACTTCGAAGTGTGATTTTCTATAGTGCGCTTTAAAGTAAATCACTTTAACATATTGGAAGTATACTTTTTCTAAGTGCACCATGATTGTGCTTCATCCAAATATATTCAAAGTGTGCTTACACAAAGTGCATTTACCCATCATGCATCATCATGCATGTACCATCATGCAATGCACTTCTTGGAGCTAAATTTCTCAAACAGAAATCCATTTACCTCTAAGGAATATCTTTGGTTTGCATGAAAATATTACTCATTGTTATATTCTGCATTTATTGTAGGAGTTTTAACATTTTAAAGTGGTACACAAAAAATGGCCATGTTCCCACCGTCATTATGATGGTCACGTATATGTTCTGGTATATATAGACTCACACTTCCCTTGATATCATGGTGAGAGGTAAGTTGAAACTAGTTGTTCAAACAAAGTATCAAGGGTACCATTCGTGATCAGTTCAACTGATTAACTGTAGGAAGGTGGAACAAGAATGAAATAATGTGAAATGTGTATCTGAAATCTCTGTAACAATGCAATGATTGTAAATGTCAGTTGTGCTAGGCATGCATACTGTATCACTACTGTGACATGTGGCTGTGTGTAATGTACAAGCTCTAAGAACTAGCATGGATTGTACAAAGTAGTATTACATTTATATTATTCGTTGTACTTGGGAGTGTACTGTAAATATACTTCAAGCATACATGTTTTATATTTACAATGCTTCATATGATATACTTTTTACATACTTAAAATGTTCCAATGTAGTCCAAAGAAGCATGAAGTTAATATACTTTTATTGTACTTCTAGTAACAATAAAATGTTATAGAAGCGTACTCAAGCACACTATTAATGCCATACGAATGCATGAAAAGCATGTTTGGAGCATACTTTCAAAAGTATGCTTGTAGTGCACTTAAAGTTGTCCAAAAGTGGTGCCAATTTAGCAGCCTCAGTGTGCTGCAAGTGTGCTGAAGTACTGCTTTAGTAGTGATCAAGCGCACTAATAGTGCAATGAAGCACACTTTAAATCGCTGGAAATAGTACACTTTGTACTTAGTACGGTCAAAAGAAGTACACTTTAAGTATATGGGTTTTTCACCTGGGATATTACTGAGCCATTTAGGATCGCAGAGCAGGATTTTCATGTGATATGACATAGCGGAGAAGCAAGGGACAACAATGGTGGCTCACATGAAGGAAACATAGTCTGAAATATCAACTATGTTGTTATCTACCACCCAAGATGTCCCTGGATGAAAAGGGTCGTATCCGGCACTATAGACGGCAGAAATCTTACCACAAATGATTTAGCTTTTGTCTGCATCCGTTGTATGCAACACCGTATTAGTCCTCTCATAACTCATTCATGCCTAGGCTAAAATACACTTAATTGTGACCCTTGCTCTGGTACTTTAACACCAAGGGGTGTTCTCTGAGTTGTGCTGGCGGTGAACTTTGTCTTGTGAATTGAAAACACGTCATGGGATGGGGTGGGGACTGGGACAGGCCAGCCAATTATCACCTCTAAAGCCCCCCACCCCCTAGCCCCAATTGACAACTTTTTTTTCTCCATTGCAGTATTTCCGTGATC
>NC_085857.1:44492389-44589889 GCF_034702125.1 Engraulis encrasicolus | reverse complement strand
CTGGCAATGAGTGGCTCGGTTTTAAGCTCATAACTTTCATAGTTCTTAAATTTACTGAAGAAAAAACATGGTAAATCGCTGGCAGAGTAAGTAGGCCTGGAAGCAACAACATTCGCCTCTTCTTCTCCCAGGTTTCCGTAGACCACCGTCCCAGTTATGCCACCTAGTGGCGCAGAATATACATTTTTTTTAATTCACTTGGCCGCCAGTGAACACATGGGTCAGGAGAACTAGTGTTTCTTTTGTATTTTACGGTCAAAGTTGTCTCCGTTTGCGTATTTCTGTCTAGTCTATATGTATACTTCCGCCGTCCAGGAAAACAATATTACGTGATATTGTGACGTCAATGCAAATGGCCAAAATCGGAATAGAACATGGTCCATGTACACAGGTGAATTCAGAATTGTAATCTGATTAGTCTAATCAGACTAGAAAAAAGTGCTGCATGTAAACCCACCTATTGTGTATCAGCTATCAGAGTAGCCCACTATAGGGGCAATAAAGGATTCATTCATTCATTCATTCATTCATTCATTCATTCATTCCTATAAATATTAAATGTAAGTAAATAAATAATTAATAAATATTAATTCATATTAATAATAAAGAGGTGTAACATGCTCAACTCAAACAAAATTAAAAACAACTGGGTGCTCATTCCGTAAGAAATATACAAATTAAAGAGATCAGGACAGCACTCCACGTTGTCTATTTTATTGCCTGTCATGATGGGCAATAAAATAGGCTAAATAAATAACAAAACATCCGCGTTCTGTCAGCCGCTGTTCAGCCAGCCGACACTCATAGCCTTTATCTCGAAGACAGTGAAGATGACCTGTTTACCTGTTCATCTTCCTCACGTGTAGAGATCTGTGTTTGAGAGCATGTTTGCTTTTGAACTGCGCAAGGAAACCTGAATTAAAAAAAAAAAATGTTTTGATCGCTGTGATTGGCTAAATAATGGTGAAAAGCTCTGCTTTTGCTCCCCATTGACAGTCTATGTGATTGATAATACGCATGCGCCAACTTCTACATTGACAGTGTTGAGGCAGAGATGGTTTCTAACAATCATCTCTGGTTGAGGTCAAGACAAGCAGAGGCAAAGCGAGCCTACCTTGGCTGCCTGGTAGCCTGGGAACTCCCATCCTGCCTTTAGTTCTACACAATCGTTTCGATCTGAAAGACAATCTCACTTGTGATTAGGTGGTGGTAACCAGGCAAGCTGCCTGGCAATCAAAAGCAGAGCCTTCGCAGGCTACCAGCCAGGGCTGCGCGACATGTTCCCACGGCAACCTGCCCAAGCCTGAGCGCTTTGCCTCGTGCGATAACAGCAGAGATTCTTTAAGTATAGAGATACGCCAGTGTAATAGGTTGCTATGTGCACCTAACGTGACCAGGTTCCGGTCTGCCTAAAGGGGCGTGTCATAATACTCCTAGAATGAATAGAACAGTCCTTAGGTCTGCCTAAGGGCGTGATCCATTGAGAGTAAATGGGCGCGATCACACAGACCGCAGATTTTACAGTAGGAGGTGGATGTTGTTTGTCAATGAAAATGAGCGGATTGCGCGTCTAATAGAGCTCTTCAGCGTTGACGTCAACTTGTATGCGGCGTTTGGACTACCGGTTCCATGGCGATTTTTTACATTGCAAAACGCCATAGAGATTCAGGTTTGGCAAAAATATAAGTTGCACGGCAACAACGAACATTAGCGTGTCCCCGCATCCCTTTCTCATTAGTGGAACGCATCGTATCATCATGTTGGTGTATTCACATGTTAAATCATGACGATTATAATTCAATATTGCTAACCCCTTTCTGATCAGTAAAACTTCCGAACTACATACTTTCCTTTGGTTGCCATGGATACAACCCTCCGCACGTACATGCCGTTAGATACAGGCGCCGCTTCTGTAGTCGCCAAAAGCTTCCGGGTTTAGCATATGGACGCAACATCGTATTTATGTCGAAGTTTGACACAAAATGATCAACCATGTCATACCTACAGCCTATTTTTAACACCCTCGACAGTTTGCGGGGGTTCGCTAAGCGCGTGCTTGCACTCGGAGCTTATTTGAAATTTACCCCTATTCATTCCCAATGGAGGCCGGAAGCCGATAGGAACCAGGACGTCCTTAAATGCTAACATGAAAGACTACAATCTACTACATGCTTCCGCTTCCGCTGAAGAACTCTATATCAGCGCAAGACGGGTAACGGATTCTCCGCCTATCCGCGCCGGGCGGATCGAGTTGAAAAAAGTTCAACTCAAGGCGGAAAACCTGCGGCGGATGTCCATGTTCGATAGGAGACCGTTATCAACATTCATACGAGATTCACTATCCAACGTTAGGAGAGCAAGAAAAGTGCTCGTCTTCTATTCATTTTACATAGATGAATGGACAAAGCATTTTGTGTAGGCAGAAATCCGCGGTCTGAGTGATCGCGCCACAGACCTGTATTAACCTAGACTGGCAATGCCCCTCGAAATTTTCGGATTTCTCAGAGCCTCAGAATCGTAGTCCGCCATCTTGGTGGAGACTCCCGTAATTACGTAATGACGTCATGCATCGATGGGTTTTTTTTAAAAAGATTTTTTTTGCAACACTGGTTCACTAGTTAAGTTGGACCAGGCCATGTGTAACGTCTTTAGAACAATAGCTCTAGTATAAATTAATGTTCTAGAAAAGTCTTGGTCTCAAGTGGCTCGTTATTTTCACAGCTGCAATGTGCTGTGCCGTGTTGTTGCTAGGTTACCTTCAGCGTCCTTGGGGGGGGGGGGGGGGGGGGGGGGGGGGGGGGGGGGGGGGGGGGGGGGGGGGGGGGGGGGGGGTATTAATAATAGCACAGTTACCGGTAGCTTCACTGAAAACGTACGGCTTATTTAAGAAATATACATACCAATATACACAGTTGTCATTACATCTGAGTTAAGTACATAAAATAAGCTTTACACGTAACCAATGCCGATTCAGTGTCACAAATATCCACAAACCTGCATAAGCGGCAACGAAAACAGTCGGCTTCGGGGTTGCCAGATAACACTGATTATTTCCGTCCATTTTTACCCACAGACCGCCTTCCTCAACGGCCCCGATTGGGCGGGAAACCGCCCTATCTGGCAAGACCGCTCAGCTTCAGGCTCTCTAATAAAACGTTTGGAGGTAGTGAGGGTTATTTCATTATTGGAGTGAGAATTTAGATGCTATGACTTGTCAAAATCTTACATAAAATGATTGAAACCCACTTTGATAGCGTTGTAATCACCGTTTGAAATCGTATGCATTCCTATGGCTCACAGCTGCAATAGTCTCCACTGGGCGGGGCTACGTCTGTGGGAGGAGCCCACAGGGCGCGAAAAAGGCAAAGATGGCTGCGCCCAGTCAATCCGAAAAGCTGCCACTGGCTAGAACCGCCCATTGCCAGTCTAGGTTAATACAGGTCTGTGGATCGCGCCCTAAAGGAAGATTTTTTTCCCCTCCCAATTGTAGAACCCGGAAACAATGGGCCAATGGAATCTCTCTCTCTACTCTCTCTGATAACAGGGTTTTGATCGGTCTTCGGATACTACTATCGTGCATTAAAAATAGCTAAAAGGCCAAATAGAGCTCATCACTGCGATGTTCAGCGGGACCTGAACATGATGAGCTTTGACAATATTGCTTTGTCAATTTATCAACCTGATCTATAAATGCCTGCATGGCCAAGCCCCTCAAGTGATCTGTGACCTAATCCAACCTATACAGTTGGGAGGTCTACCAGGGGGGCTGTAGCAGGGAACCGTAGTCCTCATCTCTAATTAAAGGTCTTAATTTATGGAATAGTTTGCCCCCAGAAATCAAGGCCAATCACAGTTATGGGTGGTTCAGGTGTCAGATGAAGGAATTCCTAAAAAACAACCAGATATGTAGCCTATGTGTGATTCGATGTGTGTGGAGATTTTATAGAATGTGTGTGTGTGTGGTGGTGGTGGTAGGGGGGGCAGTTCATTGTGTGTGAGGTGGGTGGCAGTTGACTGTGTGTGTCTGGGGGTGGGGGGAGGCTGTTGTACATGTTTTATCCAATTGATTAAATAGTGGACGAATGAACGAGTGACTGTACATTAATATAGGATTAGGTAGGCCTATGTGTATATTGCCTGCCTTCGTAGATTAAATGAATGGCTTGGATGAATGGATAGGTTGCATTTTAAAACAACAATAAAAACAGTTTTTAAAATCCCTTCTAGGGACGGGCATTGGAAATTAGCCTATGGCTACAAATGCTGTGATACTTATCTGTTAGGTTGTTGTACAGCAAAAACCGTTAAGAACAGTCGGCCCGATCTTGGCAGAATGTCGGCACTGTCGGCTGAGAGTCGGCTCGGCTGGAACACTGGTTACCGTGACTCAGCCAACACTTCATAGAACACTGAAAATAACTGTCACTTCATGCAGTAGGCCTAGGCTAACTCAGCCAACACTCTGCCGACACTGAAAATAACTGTCAGTCTCATGCAGTAACTGAGCCAACACTGAGCCGACACTGTCGGCATACAGTAATAGGACCATGATTGGGCCGCGGACAAAGCCAGAATCGGGCCGACTGTTATCACTCGCGAAAAAAGGATCGGGCCAACAATGGGCCAGATAAACTTTGCTACCTAATAAACCATAACTAACTAACTGAAGCCTACTTTTTAACAGCTCATTTTCTGAATCAATGTTTTTGTTATGCATGTGAACTCTCAAGAATAGTTTTCAAAACATGTATTCGTTTTTATTTTCAAGAAATGTATCCTAGGGCAAGCAGTGCCTACCCTGCCTACCCTAAGCGCACGTCTCTGTTATAGTCTCTCTGCTGAGCATGAATGTTGTACTGTCAAACCTGCTGCCGGCTGATTATGACAGCATTTAAGCTTTCAACTCCAGTGTGGAGTCAACACTCCATCCAACAATTCTCACACTTCCTCTGGATACACACACAGTAAACACAGGCCCTTTAGCCATTACTGCAGTCAAGACAGTTTGGAGTTTGAACTCCATCCTAACGAAAATAAAAGCTTCCTGTTCTGTTCTAATCATATATAATTTTGCCAGTATAGATGTTAAATTGTTACTGTAATCTTCAGCTTGCAGAGGAGAGGAAGAGAGCCACACTGCTTCTTCACGGTTTCATCACCTAATTTTTGGGTAGCTGACGTTTCTGCACTAAACCTTCATCAGAAGTTGCTACTGTACAACAAAAAGGACTTTATAGCAGGGGTCAGCAATATGCTTGAGAGCATCATGTGGCTCTTTTGGGAACTGTATCTCTCTCTTCGAGGGATGCCGGCCCTCCCTTGAAATACGGAATTGTCTCATGTTTATAAATAAAAGTATGGGTTCCATATTGAGCTGAAATGGGACACAGGATGTTAAAATGCAGAAAATCACATCTAAGAAATACAACATTTTCGAACGCAAGTTGGCAGCTGGCAACCATACTTAGCCATGATCAATAAAAGTAATCATTTACCTGTACACTCTGAAATTGTTGGGCTTGTTGAAATACATGCTTTGAAATTGTGTTTTTAAAATGGTATGCCTCTCGTGAAAATTAGAAAAAAAAAACTTTTTATGGCTCTCTCCACCAAAAAGGTTCCTGACCCCTGCTGACCCCCCCCCCCCCCCCCCCCCCTCCCCCCCATACATACATCCCATTAGGACAAGTGGCTCAACTTACCCCACCCACCACTAATGTCTCATCTTGCCCCGCTGTCTCTCATGACGCTGGGGACACATTGCAGGCGAAACGAGCGAGGTGAAGAGAGGCAAAATTCAGTGTTCCATTCTGACAGCTCATCTGTAATCAGGTCTTCGTGGCGAATCAAATGAAATGGAAGAGTTATGTTGTTGATTTGATTGGCTAGCACATGCAAAATTTGCTCCTCATTTGCAGCATGATGTTAAACTTTGTTTTGATAATTTTGCTTGCTTTCACCTCCCTCATAGGAATGAATGGCGAAGTTCGCTTTGCTTGGCCAAACCTTTGTCTATGTCCCTACCTTGATTGTATGGATCTTAGAAATGTCATGTATTCAATTGGGTACATACTTGTGCTTTTGAAAATGTATTCAGTCATGAGAGATATCTTTCAAAAAAAACCCACTAAACTCAAACACAGAATCAAAAGAATTCATCTGGATTTTAATGCAGCCATCAGTCAAGTCATGTCATACAAGTCGCACCACCTCCACCTTTCACACACAAACAACTGATGATTTCATAACATCCTGTAACAAACAAGAAATAGGCCCCTACTACGTACAGTAGATGCCAGTGGGGAAAGGATAAGGACAGTTCTCTGATGAAACATTCAGTCGGTCTCCTTTCATTAGTGTTTATCTGACCAGAAGACCATCATGCATCACAGTCACTTGGACTTTGAATCTGCGGAACAAAATAAAAATATATATATACACATTTATTTCATTTTATATGAAAACTCATCGCAGCCTATAGATTGCCTCCTCACTATGCACAATTTCCACGATCTGTAGCCCCAACATGTCTTGCTTTTCACATAGGTGTAAAAGCTTAACACAGCATATCAAATGATTAAGCTATGCTATAATAGTACCGAAACTGATAGACAGTCAGACTGAGGGACATGGCCCATTTCAAGTCCTACGGTATATCTGCCTTCAAATTGAAGCTGGTAGGTGTCCAATTCAGGCAAATCGAAGAGGTTGACCTGGGCAGGGTGTGTGAATTAAAGGCGGACTGTGTAGGATGGTGGCCAGAATAGGTATTGCAACTACGCTGTTCATTGAAACTGTACTACCTATAGACCCCTTTAGAGTTTGCAAACAGGTATAACGTAATTTCGCTGCGTGCGCACCGCTGCATCAAAATCGTCCATGCTCCGTTCAATTGTACAGAGACGACAGGTGTTTTTTTCCGAAATAAGATAACGGATGCTCGCGCTAACCTCAGATATGCAGTGGGCACCACAGACACGGATATTCCTGGTGATGTCATCAGTCCAGTCAGTAGTTTAATGTCTTGTAACAACAAACACCTCCTATGCTTCTGGAACAGCCTCTGCCCTCTCAAAATAGCATAACAAGTGTATTTTTCGGAATCTCTATTTTTTATCAACGTACACGCTTCAGAACGGCAGATTTTCTCTCTTTAGTGTCTGCACTGTCACCCAGTATTAAATATAGAATCACCACTCCCGGGTTTTACCCATGCCTGCAATTCTCCTAGTTGCCGCTGTCAAGATGCAGCTCTGAGCTCAGCAGCCCGTTCTTTCTGAATGGAGTCTGCACTTCCCCTAGAGTGCAGTACCACCCAAAAAAGTGGAGTCTCTCGTAATATCCTTCCAATATCTCTGGTGTGTTTGAGTCGACGATGCGCACGCATTCATGACCACGTCTACTCTGAACGGGTCTATTGCCAAATTGAATTTTCATGATTATTTACTAAGTAATAAACTAATATGTATGAGTATGTCCAAAGTGCAGTACTTTTTGCAGCTAAAAATGTCCATTTCTGGAAATTCTAAATGGCGGACATGGAGAAGATCACACATGAAGAAGATCCCCCTTTTCATGTATCAGGAGTGCAATTTTCCCAGTCATAATGAATACTTTGATAGTGGAATTTGATGGTGGTGATAGGCATTGCATTTGTGAAAAAGGTTGTGAATGGGCAGCATTAATTCTGGAAATAAACTACTACAAATATTACACAGTGCACCTCTAAATAAACAATCCTATGGCCAATATTCCGTGTAAAATTTAAATATTCCCTGGCCTGCAAGTCCCTGCATGTAACAGCAGCCTTTTTGTTTAACGAAAGAAATCTAAACATAGTGCTTACTGAAGAGACAGAGGAAAGTGGTGGAAGTAATTGACTTTGTATGAAAGAGCAAGCGGTAGAGGCAGCAAAATCTGCAAAAAGCCATAGGCATCAAAAACATTAAAAGAGAAATTGAACTTCAGCAAAAAATATGTAATGAGCTCGGTGCCAGCAGGCGTCAGCCAATGGAATGTTAACATTTTTCTAAACACGAGCTTCGGTTGGTCACTCTCCCTGATCGAACGCTTCAGGTTGAATCGTTTGCAGCGTTCATCGCCCCTCATCTGAGCTTTCCAGATGGGACTCTGCAGCTGTTTCAGCGCAGACTGTCTGTCGGTACAGTTATGCTTATAGTCATCTTTTGGCTTGCTACACTGAGAAAAACGCTTCCCGTCCTAGTAAAGGGTACGGCTTTTAATGATAAACCCCTTGGGCGTGTTACCTCAAAACCATAGTTGCCAACTTCATTAGCTACTTGGCTACTTTTGCAAGTACCCTGATTGGCAACCAACTAAGTTGCTGACTGGATAGCAACAAGGCTTCAGAGAAATGCAACCCTGACTGATACGGAAAACAGTGAAAATATGCAGGTGAGACGGCTTTCAATATGCTTATTAATGTGCATTTAAAAATATGTTTTAAATAATAAACCTGGGGTATGTTTCTCAAAACCACAGTTGCCAAATAAATTAGCTACTTTGTTGGTTGCAATACAACCCATTGGCAACCAATTATGTTGCTCACTTGCTAGAGGGTCATTCCACGCCAAATCAACAGGAGCCCACGCACTTATGTTTCAAAAAAATCTGAAAATATTACCAAGTGTACCCATGGTACTTAAGAGAAACACTGTAAATGTATTTGAATGAAAGATGTATACTCTCCGTGTTACAGCCAATTTTACTGGGGGAGGGGGGTGCCCATTTTGTTCACACTCTTTTTTTGTCAAAGTTCACAAGCCCGTAGCTCAAGAACTAAACCATGTAGGAAGCTCAAATTTGGCATGCTGGTACATAGATAGGAATAGTTTGTTGCAAAACTGTCAGTTTTGGTCTGTATGATCCTGCATCGTCATAGCATTCCCTCAAAGATGATAAAAATTGTACTGGAGTTTTTGGCTGTGCTCTGTTTAGGCCTTCAGAAGACATGTTTGTGCCCAACATAGCCTCATGATCCCCCCCCCCCCTTGTAGATACAAGTAGAAACACTCCCATAAAAATGGGTACATGGGTACACTCAGTAATATTTTCAGAATTTTTTGAGACCTAAGTGCGCGGGCTCCTGTTGATTTGGCGTGGAATGACCCTAGCAAGAATGTTTTTGCAAAATGCAACGTTGACTGATATGGAAAACTGATATGGAATCTCACTGCTGTGCATACGCCTGTAGTGACCTTTCATCTCGATACACTGGGAGAAACACTTGAAGTGACCCGTTCAATTAACATTATTCTTTAAAAAATGAAGAAGAAATGGTGTCTCACCAGTGTGCCACCGCCTCTGGTGACCCATTCAATTAACATTATTCTTACAAAAAGAAAGAAGAAAAATGGTCTCTCACCGCTGTGCATGCGCCTGTAGTGACCTTTCATCTCACTACACTGGGAGAAACATTTGCCACATCCGGGGCATGGATATGGTTTTTCTCCAGTGTGAACCCTCTGGTGCACTTTCAGACTGCTCGTCAGCCTGAAGGTCTTCCCACATTCCAGACACTTATGGGGCTTTTCTCCAGTATGACTCAGAATATGAACCTTCAGATGGCTGGACTGAGTGAAATCTTTTCCACACGTGTCACAATGATACGGCTTTTCTCCTGTATGGGATCTCATGTGGGTTTTCAGGTGAGGACTCTGAGCAAACGACTTTCCACACACTTTACAGGAAAAAGGTCTCTCTCCTGAGTGTAGCCGTGTGTGGAGCTTCAAGTCACTGGATCTCAAGAATGTGCACCCACACTGTGTGCAGCTGTACTGCCTTTCTCCATCGTGTAGTTTTTGGTGAATACGGAGATTGCCAATGAATCGAAAACGTTTCCCACATGTCGTGCAAGAGTAAGGCATCTCTTCAGAGTGCGTCTTTAAGTGCGACGTTCGCGCGGCCTTAGAGACGAATCGTTTTCCGCACTTGGAGCACTTGAAAGGCTTTTCTCCGGTGTGGCTCCTCTGGTGGATCTCCAACGAGGCCCTGTTGGCGCAGATCCTGCCACACTCCGTGCAGCAGAAACGTCTCTGGTGGTAAATTACATGTAACGGCGAAGTGAAGCTCGCCCCGCATTCCGAGCAGTCGTAGGAACGCTGTTTGTTTAACCCCGCGGGTTTGTCAGGTGACGATTTAGCCTTCGATGACGGACTTTTGCCCGTGCAAGGTTTGAACTTTTCGTCAATGGGATCGTCCTTGACGTGCACCGTGGTGGCATCACTCCTCAGTCGTTTACACTCTTCAGGGGATTTTGCAGCGGACACTTTTCTTCTGCCTGGGCAAGGCCCATATTTAATCTCAACAGCGTCCAACTTAACACACGGAAAGGTGTCATCACTTGCATCATTCACATGCTTCTTACGTTTTTCATTGGATTTTGTTTTGGACGAGCGGGTTCTGCTTGAACAAGGCCTGTCCATGTCTTCTAATGGTTCCGCCTTTATGTGGGGCAAAACGGCACTGTTGGTGGATGTGTTGGTGCTAGATGAACGTGTCCTGTATGGTCTGTAGTACTGCTCCTCTGGTTCAGGTTCTTCTTTGACGCGGGGCAAACGCTCGCCATACTTGCAGCTGGCCCTCATCTCGAGCTGGCGACAGAAAGAGAAATGTAGTTTTAGACCAGGGATGGGCAACTGGAGGCCCGGGGGCCACATGTGGCCCGCCTCCTCATTCATTGCGGCCCCTACATAAAACATAATTTAGTAATTAATGACCAGATTTGTTTTTTAACCACTAGCGAATCAATTTGTAGTAATTATACAGTTGGCTAATAAGGGCAGTCAGTGACCATCCAACTGCACCTTGCTTGCACTCTTCGAGTTGCAGTCAGATCTGTGTTCATGTGGCCCTCCGATAGTGGCGATGGAAAAATGTGGCCCTCCTCATCATCAAAGTTGCCCATCCCTGTTTTAGTCAGTGTCATGGCCCAGCTGTGTCTGCAAAAACAGGGCACTGCACTGTTACACCAGGGTCCCTGACCTGATTCAGGCCCAAGGGTATCTCTTCCCCACTCATTCCCTATCCCACTCTTCACTAGCCCAGGGTTTCCCAAACTGTGGTGCGTGCACCCCTGGGGGTGCGCGGCCTGCAATAAGGGGGTGCGCGAGCTAAATAGAGCAATGGTGGATATGTGAGTTTTTATCCAGCATTAACATGAAGTACTTTTTAATTGTATGGTGAATTGTATCCTGGAATGGTCCCTCTGAAGTGCAGTTTAACTCCTAGACTATTGGAAAAGAGGATTTCCCAAAACAACTAGGTGCATAATGTGCAGTGAATGCGCAGTGAATCATACCAGCATATCAGCACACCAAAATATTCGCTTAGGGTTTGCGCAGGGGGAAAAGTTTGAGAACCGCTGCATTAACAAACAAAGGTGAGAAAAGACACCCCCCCCCCCAACATTAAATAATTTTCAGGACAGTTTACAGTTGTGCTTTAAAATAAGGACAGTAAAGAGGGGACATATTGTGTTGTTGGAAATAGGACAGTCTCTGGAACAAATCCTTGCTGCCTTTCACGTGTACACTGGGTTATGTGCAATGGTGCATTATTGAAACATATGCATATTAGGCCCTACATGCATGCATGCCCTCCTGGAGAAAAAAGCTTGCTAGAAAAACTCAAGATTCACTTCTACAAGTAGGCCTACATCAGTTCAACGATTGTTGAAAGGTATTTCGTCAAATTTGTAACTCACCGTGGGGTATCTCTATCTGAAAGGGAGCACTTTTCTTCTTTGAACAAGTTTGGAAAACGGGGAATGTTTCATCACCGCCACCTCCTGCAAAGGATGGCTCCCCTCTGAGCTTTTAGGGAAGCGCAAAAAGAAAAAAGAAAAACTCTTGGCTTTCCGTAGAGTGTAGGACTTCCGCCCACAAATCGCGTCACAACATGAACCTGCATGAATGAAGCATGTGCGCAGCGGCTACAAGGATTACAACCCCTAACGTTTTGTGCAAGATTCACCCGAAATATAACCTCGTCCTTCAGTCTCAGGTTAGTAATTTTATATTCCATGCACGATTGGTGTAAATCGTGCAACAGACCGCTTGCGTTTCAAGTCAACTGCTACAATCCGCTGTATTGACTACTTGCTCCCCAAGCTCAGCCCAAGTACAACTACTACTGCAAACAATAATTTCAACCACAGTCCTGTTCTCTCCACTTTAGCACACCGTGTAGTTGTGATATTGTTCCCACACTCATTCTGTACTTCTGCTTAGCTAAACAACTGGTATTTGCCAAACACGGTGACAGAACTACTTGCAATGAGTGTGAAACAACTCAGACCGAACATGCAGCGTTTTCTGTTCAACAGCATTAACCGTGACGAACCAGTTGCCGGAACCGAAGATGTCTGACGCAGCGGCCGAGTCGAAGAAGAGGGGCCGTAAACATTACGGTGGCATGAGGGGCAAGAGGCTGAAAGTGTCCCGTGAGCTCGAGGTGGGCATGCGGGGCATTCTCATCACCTGCAATATGAACGAGCGCAAATGCACGGCGGAGGCCTACAATCTCCTCAACGAGTATGCAGAGAAACTCTACGGACCAGAGAAGGTGAGGAGTAGAACTAGAGTCAAGAAAATGTGTCAATATGGTCAGGGACAGATTACTGCATAGCCCTACTGGACCCAGGCCACAGGGCCCAAGAGTCAAGGGGCCACTGAAGCTCTAGCTTAGATATTCTGGTAGGCTATTGCGTTTAAGTCACCCTTTTAACAACTGTATTTTCAAATTGTCTCCAGGCAGCGACAACCCTGCAATATCAGCACAACACAGACTCTCACGCCTGGCCTGGCCTTAAAACCCAGCAATTGTTTTGTAAAGTAGCAACACCCAATTGAGAGGGCCTTTCTTGTTGTCTTACCCAGGGGCCCATGTCAAACATAATCCATCCCCGAATGTGGTACCTTCAGTCCTCACCTTTTCATTGTGAACTTGTGATGCGAGGCAAGGCGTCATTGTCAATAAAAGTTTTGTTCAAGTTTTTTATTCTTGCGCAATTGGTTTAGTTCAATTCAAAAGCCATTTTTTCCTAATTTGTAATTGTGATGTTGAATGGGGAATAGTCCCCCCAAAAAGCCCTACGTAGGCTTACAGCAGAAGTTTTCTCTCATGAAGGTGGTGTGTCAGCGAAGAGGACAGGAAGGCAGGTACCATATTGAGTTGGACACACTATTTTGACTGCTGTGTGGAAGGTGTCTAGCAGCATACACATAATACATGTCACATAGATTATTCATTATCACACATCCATAGACATGTTGGCACATGCTTGACAATGCACATTCTACTTTACATTACACATTAGCCTAGGAATAATCCAATCCAATGCAATGTAATGTAATGGTGGCTGCATTCTGGGCCCCTGCCCCAATCCCTGAGCCTTGGAAAGCTGGCCCCTTTGCCCCCACCCCCACTCATTAATACGCCCAAGAATAATAACAACAGCAATATCCTTTTGTAGGGCAGTCATGGTTAAGCGGTTAGGGCGTCCGACTTGTATCCCAAAGGTTGCCGGTTCGTCTCCCGACCTGCCAGGTTGGTGGGGGGAGTATTTAATCAGTGCTCTCCCCGATCCTTCTCCATGACTGAGGTACCCTGAGCATGGTGCCATCCCACCGCACTGCTCCCTTGGCCCGCCATTGGGGGCTGCCCCCTTGTGCAGTGAACACTTGTTTGCTGTGGAGTGCTGTGTCACAATGACAATGACAGTTGGAGTTTCCCAGTTGGGCTTTCACTTTTTTTTCACGCTTTCGCTTTCATTATTTTGCAAGTTTGGCGACAAGGACAAGGGTGGCAGCGACGAGGGTGACGATGCGTCTAGTGACGAGGACGACATGGAGGCGGCTCTGAAGAAGGAAGTGTCACAGATGAAGGAGTCCACGGAGAAGGGCAAGAGGCGTTTCCAAGCCATGGAGAGCGGAGCTAACAACGTGGTCTTCATCCGCACAGAGAAACTGGGTAAGGAGATTCTCTACTACTACTACTACTACTACTTTACACACACACACACACACACACACACACGGCATATAGTCTACAGAAAAACTGGGTAAAGGGACCCACTACTACAACTTTGCATACACCACACACACACACACACACATTCACACACACACACACACATACACGGCATATAGCCCACAGAGAAGGGCACGATGTGCTTCTAAGCCATGGAGAGCGCAGCTAACAGTGTGCATTTCATCCGTATGGAGAAACTGGGTAAGAGCACACGCAAGTAATGATGCACCACGAGTTGATGTGCCACGTTCAATACATTCAGGACCTTCACGCCACCAAGTAGTCTCAAATGGTCCTGCTAAAACTGTGTTTGTCTCACATCTGTCTATTTCTTTATGTTTTCCTACTTTCTTAAGAGCCGGACGAGTTGGTGCACCACATCCTACAAGACCTGCACTCCACCAAGAAGAAGAAGTCTCGAACCATCCTGCGCATGCTGCCGGTGAGACGACAATAAACACACAAACACGCGAGTAAACACACAAACCTATATCTAAGTTTATTTCAGCAATAAGCCACAAGAGGACGTGGGTTTGTGCTCGATTTATAACGGTTATAAAGCCTGGTTCAGACTCCTCCTTCAGTTGCAGGACACATACTGTCAAGGGGGGGGTGGCGTACCCAAACAGCCACCACTCCCCTCTCTTTTAGCACTGAAACAACCCCTTGCAGCGATGAACATATATTTCTGCCTGTCTGAATTGTCCGTAATCTGCCGCTGCCTTCCGCAGCGGAATTTCCGCTGACAGTACGTGTCCTGCAACTGGAGGAGGAGTCTAAACAGACCTTAAAGTGATACTGTGCCATTTTTGTAAATACGCTTATTGTAGACCTCTTCTTGAGTTAAATGATTGATTTTTACCGTTCTCCGAATATGGCAGTGCACATTTTGCCTCCATGCTAGCAATTAACATTGAATCCTATGAGACCAGCTGGCGGCTAGCTGGTCTCATAGGATTCAATGTTAATTGCTAGCATGGAGGAAAAGTTTGCACTGCCAGACTCAGAGAGCGACTGCAAACACAGAAGGAAGGCACAACTCAATTATTTAACTCAAGGGGATGTGTAAAATGGACTTATTTACAAAAATGGCACAGTATCACTTTAAAGGGAGTGGGACATGACGCAAACAATCCTGCGGATGCTGCTGGTGAGACAAACCAATAAACACATGCGTAAACCAATGAACACATGCGTAAACCAATGAACACATTTGTAACCAATAAACACATGTGTAAACCAATAAACACATGCGTAAACGAACACATATCTAAACGGCCACTGTAGGCAAATAGACAGACGGCTAGATGGATCAGTTGTTAATTGCTACACAACACCGAGCAACAACAAGCAGCGCTGGTGTATTGTACGTTGCAGGGCCCAGGTGGTTCTTGATTGTGGAGGACCTAGGTAGTGCAGGTAAGGCGCAGATCCATAGGTGCTGTGTGCGTGCGTTTGTTTACAGTGTTTTCTTCCAATGTGTGTGTGCAGGTGAGCGGCACGTGTAAGGCGTTTCCCGAGGACATGGAGCGCTACCTGACCGGATACCTGGAGCCCTGGTTCAAGGAGCCGGCCCAGGCCACCTACCAGATCGCCTTCAAGGCCCGAAACAGCAGCCACAACAAGAGGGACGACGTCATCAAAGCACTGGCAGGTCAGACAGGGGCGGTGAAAATGTCTGCCCAACAATGCAGAAAAGGCAGTCACTGTGCATAGCTCCTAACTGAGTAAAGCGACTTTAAAATTATTACATAGTAAGAGTAAGCGGGTTCTTGTGACCTCCTTTAGTTTGCTTATGGTTGTTTGCTTACCGACAAAGTGGGAGGAGTTCCCGTATTTTCGGGAACTCGGAAAGTACTTGCATTGCTCTTGACCTGACTAGTTGGAACGCTAAAAGTCTTTCGAGCTGAAAGATTTGTAAGATCACATGCAAGAGCATCCACAACAAGAGAAAGTCTTCAATGTCCTAGCACAGTGGTTCTCAGTCTTTTTTTAACAAACGGCCCCTTGGCCACCTCGTAAGCCACCCAACATGCAGCAGGTTTGATATTACTATGATTTGATATTAATTTGACCACTTAACTAACTTAACCATGTCATATGGCCCTAAGGCTTGTGCCCCCCAATTGCAACTGAACAACAAGTCATCGTACCTTACCTTTTAAATAACCGTAGGTTGCTTTGGAAAGTGTCAGCTTTGTGTAATGTAACATATGATATTGTGTTTTGTTTTCTGTGTGTTGTCTTGCAGTTTTGGTGGGCAAGCTGAACCCCAAAAACAAAGTGGATCTCACCAACCCAGAGCTCACCATCATTGTAGAGGTTTGTAATTTGATTCATTAATGGTTACAGCGTGTATTATGTATCTGCATTTTTTAAACACTTTTATTTCTTTAATTCGTTTATTCCCTTGACTTCCTTGTCAGTGAGCGTGGAAGTCTTGTTACAGTGTCATGGCCGCAGGTGCCTGCCTGGTTTGCCTCCTTAGTTAATTCCCGAAAACCTTTGCACTACTGCAAGCCCATTTTGGACCTAAGAATATGTTTGTGTCCCCCCACCCCCATTCCAAATGCCTTTCTTCAGGAAGGGCTCATATATATTAATTAATCATACAAGTGACTTGAGTTACTAACCAGTTGATGGAATTTTGTAAGCTGATAACCTGTGGATTTCCCGTTTATCATACAAGCGGATTCCAAAAAAGTTGGGACACTTGGTATTTTGTGAATAAAATCAAAATGCTGGCATTTTCAAAACATTCAATCCATGCATAAGATGCACAATGGCACAAGGTCAACATAGGAACAGTTAAAATGAGGCAAAAGCATTGTTTTGAGGGAAATATGTGGTCATGTAAAATTCGACCCATGCAACAAATCTAAAAAAAGTTGGGACAAGGCCAAAAAATGTTGTAATAGTTGAATAATTTTTAAAAATGACACAAGGAGGAATATTTTGAAAGGAACTATATTGACTGTCAACATGAATGCACAGATAAAATACCATCACAGAGAGGCTGTGGCACTCAGAAGCGAAGATTTTGAGGGACTAATTACTGCTCTATTACACAGAAAGATTGATTTCTCAAAATTGCAGGCATATAAGGCCTATTTCTGTAATGTAGAGTTCTGTGAAATCATTGCACGAGTTATGAGATCATGACATACCCATCGTCAATAAGCAAACTATGACACTCCAACAATGACAGCTGTTGAAAAAATGACCATAAACACAACACTTGATTAAGGCACATGATGCAGACATTAAACAGTGCTGCAAGTGGCAAAGCTCATTCTAGATGGACCTAGGAGACATGTGAAACTGTCCTCTGATTACAGAATGGAAAATATTTCATTCTTTTTTAAAATCATGGAGTCATGCACCCTCCAGGTTATGAAAAAAATGAATACTTCAGCTTGATTTAGTGGTCAGTCTGAAAGACTGCATATATGATGGTAAAGGGGTGCAGAGATGCCTTGGTTATGGTCTTCTTACTCATGTAGAGCATTTCAATGAGGGCTGAATGATATATTCAGACTTTAAACAGCATGCATAGCTACCAAGGCATTATATTTTGGAGCACAGTCTTAAGATAATGGTGGCCAATTTCAATCTCTTCTATGTTCCAACGGTGTGGTTCCATCATAAGAGTAAACAGGTGACAAAATTGTTCTCTTACAATCAGGATATGCCACGTATTAAGCATAACAAGAAGGTAAACAGTTCGAAGAACACACCTATCAGTTGAACTGCTGAAATCATGTCTCGCATTCTATTTTTTAAAATAAATTCATGCCATGAGTCAAAGTATTTAAATGTTAAGTCTCCTCCCCTGTGTTTTGTTCAGTCTTATCCAACATAAAACGCATTTTATTGGCCCTGTCCCAACTTTTTTGGAATTTGTTGCAAGGGTGAAATTTTAAATGATCACATAATTACCCCAAAACAATCATTCTGCTTGACTTTAACAACTGATATGTTGTCTGTACACAATGCTCTACCTTATTAACATATTGAATGTTTTGAAAATGCCAGCATTTTTATTTTATTCACAAAATACCAAGTGTCCCAACTTTTTTGGAATCCGCTTTGTACAAAGTTCCTTCTCTGTGCAACCCCCCAGGGGTCCCAACCCCCAGTTTGGGAACTACTGGGTTAATTGTACTTTCCAAATTAAGTATCGCACCCTTGGACTTGGTGCCTGGTAGGGACGCAGGATCCAATAGGTAAACTAGGAGTAAGCGAAGTCATGTCGATGCAATAGTGTTCGTTTATTGCATTTTAGGAAAAAATTGCTACCAATGTGAAATGTGCAAATTCACATTACAATAAAAGTACACTATTGCGTTGGCATAAAGGTGTGCAAGCTGAGTTTCCTTTGCTTGCTCATTGGTTAAGTTTAAAAGTAATCAGGGATATCCCAATGACATAACAACAAATGGTGTTCAATAATGTTTTTTGTTGTTGTTGTTTTGTAGTCATTGAGCATTGTGTGCACAGTGTGTGGATGTTGTTAGGTGTGTGCGAGTGCGTACTGTACGTGTGTGCGTACTTGCTTGACCCTTTGTGTTTCCTGTGTGTGTTTGTGCCCCGTCAGGTGATCAAGAGCGTATGCTGTGTGAGCGTGGTGCGCGACTACGTCCTCTTCAGGAAGTTCAACCTGCAGGAGGTGGCCAAGACCGATGGGCCCCCCAAAAACGACCCCAGCGGCCCCAACCAGGGGGGTGTAAAGGGGGACCCCGAAACCAAGGCTTCAGGACAAACTGCAGAGACAAAGGCAGAGGCCGGCCAGCAGCAGACCACAGAGGCTGAAGAAAAATGGAAAGGTAATGACAAGACTGACCAGAAGGGGGCAGCAGACTCCACCTCTGAGGCCACTGGGAATGGAAGCACATAGAAACTGCAGGAGGAGGGATGCTGACAACAAAAGCACATCCTGCCAGGCGTGTGCGTGTGCGTGTGCGTGTGCGTGTGCGTGTGTGCGTGTGTGTGTGTGTGTGTGTGTGTGTGTGTGTGTGTGTGTGTGTGTGTGTGTGTGTGTGTGTGTGTGTGTGTGTGTGTGTGTGTGTGTGTCAGCTTGATGTTAATGGTTTTTCTCACCGGCCACTGTGGCTAGTGGTTTTCCTGAGTCACTAGCCATTATGCCTTTCTACTAGCCACAGTTTTGTTGTCAGTTTGTTTTCAATGGAATATTCTTGCATTGAAATACAAAAAATGAATGCAACTACTGTGATTCGTTACCACAAAGAATAAGTTACCTGTCAAAGTGGTTAGTGAGACTGATATTGTTAAGAGTCACAGCCAAGTTTTACCAGCATTTGGCCTGTGTGTGTGTGTGTGTGTGTGTGTGTGTGTGTGTGTGTGTGTGTGTGTGTGTGTGTGTGTGTGTGTGTGTGTGTGTGTGTGTGTGTGTGTGTGTGTGTGTGTGTGTGTGTGTGTGTGTGTGTGTGTGTCAGTAAGGTATATCAGCAGTTTATGCCCCAACATTGATCTGGTTGTTATTTTTGTGTTTTGTTTTATCTTCGAGGATTGCTTATTATTTGTGTGATCGTTTTATTGTATTACTTTTTCATATTTTAATTTTAATGTATACACACTAGTGTGCGTGTGTGGATGGATGCATAGCCCAATTGTTGAGTTGCCATTCCATAGTATTAGGTGTTGAATGGTCTGTCTAGTTTCTGTCCTTGTTTGTTTTTAGTAAGAATTTCCGTAAGACTATGAATTTCTGTTTTCAGCATGAGTTTTTAATTCATTTCCATCGACAACAGAAATGGCTGCTTGGCACACTTCAAACATTTTAAAGGATGTCATTTATTTTAGTAGTTCATTTCCAGAGTTTATGCTGCCCATTCCCAAATGATTTATATCGCCTCCATCAATTTGTAAGTCTTCATTATGACTTGTACAGTTTCATTTTTCATCTATGAAAAGGTGGATCCTCTTCGTGTCTGCCACTTTCAATTTCTAGAGATGGACATCTTTGGCTGCAGACCTTGCTTTTACTTTGGTCAGACTAGTATTAGTTTACTACTTACTGCATGTTCATGTAGAGATCAAATTTGTGCATAGGCAGCATACATTTTTGAAAATAACTAAAGTGACATACTCTATCTTTAAATAACTTTTGATTGACCATCTCTTTTGCGTCGAGGCGAAGATCAACTTAAAAAGAACTTAACCTAATTTTTTTAATGTTTGAGGAGACTTAATTGTATTGTATTTGGGTTGTTGTGTGGGGCCTTGGGATTTGGAATTGCCCTGCATACAACTTCAGTGAGCATATCGAAATGCTGCCAATGTAAATTGGGGAAATATTTTTGAACATTAAAAATATTCTCACACTGTCTGTCTTGAGTCTTTGAGTCTTATTTAAAGCCATGTAGGTTAAATAAGCCTGGTTTATCACTTAACCATGTTCTTAGTATACCCCCCTGTGCTTTTGGCCAATGCCTTGTGTAGAAAACAATAGCCTAGCCACAGCAACCAATGGGGGACATTCGCCGTTCCACATCCTGATTGCGAAGGAGTAAATTACCTTTATGTGACGGAGGTCATCTTACACCTGTTCGTCCCCCTCGGGGCGCGAACGTGCGACCTCGTCAACTACATCGGTTCGGCAATGGGAGGCACAGTGCGATACTGCTGGACTAAAGGAACGTTCCCCAAGCCCAACGGCATCGACACTGTATGATGCTTTGGGAGGTTTACTAATGTTGCACGCCAACTCTGCTAGTTAGCCTCCATTACATTTGCATTGCCGCTTTGCGAGATATTAAGTACATTGGACATGACATCAACGCAGATATGCGCATTTAGACAGCAATGCATCCTGGATGAAAATGCTGCATGACGGTTAGATTTCCTGTCAAACTTCGAAATTTCGTCGACGTTGCGTTGACGAGGTGACATGTCACATGGTGCCAAACTATCGCGGGATGAATGCGGCTGCAGTCAGATCTTGCAACCTCTGCAGTTGCTTATCCCCTTCAACGCTCGTCGGCGGACTGCCTCCGAGGTCACGCGCCCATGAACTGGTTGGTCAACAACTCACTCACGTGTGTATAGAGCTCTTCAGCGTTGACGTCAACTTGTATGCTGCGTTTGGACTACCGGTTCGATGGCGATTTTTTACATTGCAAAACGCCATAGAGATTCAGGTTTGGCAAAAATATAAGTTGCACGGCAACAACGAACATTAGCGTGTCCCCGCATCCCTTTCTCATTAGTGGAACGGATCGTATCATCATGTTGGTGTATTCACATGTTAAATCATGACGATTATAATTCAATATTGCTAACCCCTTTCTGATCATTAAAACTTCCGAACTACATACTTTCCTTTGGTTGCCATGGGTACAAGCCTCCGCACGTACATGCCGTTAGATACAGGCGCCGCTTCTGTAGTCGCCAAAAGCTTCCGGGTTTAGCATATGGACGCAACATCGTATTTATGTCGAAGTTTGACACAAAATGATCAACCATGTCATACCTACAGCCTATTTTTAACACCCTCGACAGTTTGCGGGGGTTCGCTAAGCGCGTGCTTGCACTCGGAGCTTATTTGAAATTTACCCCTATTCATTCCCAATGGAGGCCGGAAGCCGATACGAACCAGGAAGTCCTTAAATGCTAACATGAAAGACTACAATCTACTACATGCTTCCGCGTTACTGAAGAACTCTATATGTATATGGGTCTTGTCTCACACCTCTACACAAGTTTGCGCAGGTCCCCACTTCAGCTCCTCCTCACTGCCTGTCCCCCCACTCCTCACACGTGGTGTGTTAGTAGAGCAAACCGGTGCGAGCTCATGGTCTCGTTCATATTTGTGGCCGACTTTAAGTGCGCTGTATTTAATAACACCCACATCGTGACACCAAGTTCTCGCTCACATGCTTCTGTCAACGTTGGTCGACGGCAACAAAGTCGTATGGGTTTATTGAATTAAACTTATGTTGTCAATGCTGTCTTGCGGCATCATCAACATGAGGCCACATAAGCAGAAATGAGGATGTGGGACGGACGGAGGTCGGTACATAGAACACTAGCCCCGTACGACTTTGTTGCGAGTGTCGATGTTGCAAAAGGCACGTGAGCGAGAACTTGTTGTCACGATGTGGGTGTTATTAAATACAGCGCATCTTAAGTCGGCCACAAATATGAACGAGACGATGAGCTCGCACCAGTTTGCTCTACTAACACACCACGTGTGAGGAGTGGGGGGACAGGCAATGAGGAGGAGCTGAAGTGGGGACCTGCGCAGACTTGTGTATAGGTGTGAGACAAGACCAAAGAGGCTTGAGACAAGAGGGCTTACTCACGTCATAACAGCGTAGTACGAAATGATGGCGAGGGGAGTACGGAAATGTTATTCACTGTGGAACAGGCTATAGGACAGCGTGAATGTCTGTCAGCTGTCCTTAATTACCCCCAGCAATTACTGCTGACCAACAGCTGCCGTTAATTGGCCACAAATTATCCATCATGGTGTCGCCCCCACTGACCATGCGCAAGGGAGTACGGAAATTGTATCCATCGAACCCACTGACCAATGACCATGCGCGAGGGAGTTAATTATCCATCCACTCGTGTCCTCAGGCAACGCCCCCGTACTACACCGTGGCCAATGCATTTCCCCCCTTGAGATTGTTCTTCTGTTGAGTTTCTTTGGACAAGACCCATATACACACGTGAGTGAGTTGTTGACCAACCAGTTCATGGGCGCGTGACCTCGGAGGCAGTCCGCCGACGAGCGTTGAAGGGGATAAGCAACTGCAGAGGTTGCAAGATCTGACTGCAGCCGCATTCATCCCGCGATAGTTTTACACCATGTGACATGTCACCTCGTCAACGCAACGTCGACGAAATTTCGAAGTTTGACAGGAAATCTAACCGTCATGCAGCATTTTCATCCAGGATGCATTGCTGTCTGCATGTGCATGTCTGCGTTGATGTCATGTCGAATGTACTTAGTGAGTGCGTCTTAATATGCGACCTTGCCTCCTCCACTTGCTTCTCGTCATGATGACATCACTGACAACAGCATTATATTTCAATATCTTGCAAAAGCTCAATTGTAGAGTCTTTTTCTCATTTGCAATTGGGATGGTGAATGAAAAACAGTCCCTCAGAAGTTTTTGTGGCTAGGCTGACAGCTGGGAAACGTTATCGTTTTCTCCACGGAGGAGGGGCCAGGAGGCGAGACAAGGAGACAAGCGCAAGTGGAGGAGGCAAGGTTGCATATTAAAACGCACTCTGAGTGTGACCAGAGCCATACAGTGAACAGAGTTACGCGATTGGAGGACCAGGAATTAAATTGCAGCCCCGCCTTTCAGCGAGATAAGGGAGTGCCTAAAGCAGCTGTCTTCCCATAGACTCAACATAGAACCACCACATTAACAGCCAAAAATAAGGACTAACGAACTATACTGCGGGGTAATCACCACAAATATGTAAACTATCAACTGTCTCGGTGGTGATAATCACAACACTTTTAGCACCTGTGATGTTAATCCGAAGTTATTACTACGAACAGCAAGTCTTGTCATATTCCCTGCATTGCATCGCATTGCATTTGCTGTGTGCTACGCCCACTACTAGGAACTAACATTCGCAACGCTGAGCAGTACTGAGAAGCTAAAACAGCTAATTTTGCTAATGAGGAAGTCGGCCTTAGGACACAGCGGAGATCGCCTGACTCTGTTCACTGTATGGCTCTGAGTGTGACCTCCTGTCCCCAGCTGTGGCAGTACGTTACTGGAGAAGATCTGGGTTCGATTAATTTCCCTATCTATGCCTCTCTCAATACTTTGCTGTCTCCTCTCTGTCCTGTCCTGTCCAATGAAGGTAAGAAATGCCCCAAATAAAAACATGAATTATAAGACAGTGACTGCTATCCTGGCAGCCTACCCAATATCTAAATCCGGTAGCCAATAAAGGTATGAAAGGGGTGCATAGAGTGTGAAGCAATAAAATGCCCATATAGTTTTATATAACTCCTTTTATGCTGTGTGTCAAATCTAGTGCCCCATTTTCAAATCTCTCCAGACCCACTCTCCATATGCCAGTGGGATTTGCTGAATTCTTGTATTTTGTAAAATGATTCAAGAAGAAAAGCTGCCCTCTTCAAATGAAATAATATTTAAGCAAAATTGTATTGAAGTGACGTCAAATCAAATACTCACGATTAAAGCCTATATACCAGCCGTCTCCAAAAGAGTTGTCGCCTATCCATCTGTTTGGAATAACAGCTAATAACCTGACTTTAAATTAATCACTTGGCTGCAGAAGTCACTATATGAAAGCTACTACCCTCCCGAATGAAAATGTATGTACAAAAATAAATTTCATGCACCAAAGAAAGATTGACCCTTTAATGAACACAGACAGGGCAAATTTTCACAAGACAAAAGTTTTGTCGCCTATCGAACATAATGTGAAAATGAGCAGATAAGTCACTTCAAAACACTTCAAATATGCGGATCAGGTGTCATACTTAATCACTGATTCACTCTCACCTCTAGAATTTTTTCGAGGCGCTCGACGACGGGCGCAGAGCCTCTGAGAGGGGGGCGTGGACTCGCATAGACAGAAAACGGACGGACGCAGATTCTATGCGTCCGAAGCATAAATCTAGCTTTAGGCTATCCGAAGAAGGTTCTTCTCATCAACAAGGCGGACCACGCGCAGTCGAGTCATTTGTCTCACGAAGAACCCGGTAAGTTTTAATAACTAAATCAATGGATAGGCTACTCATGCTCTATCGTACAACTAACATAAATGCATGCGCGTGCTAGATCTCATCGCAAAATGCAGATCGTTAATCTAGAGTTAAAACTAGGCTATGCCTAAACAACTGGTCACTTCAAATACGCGGATCAGGTGTCATACTTAATCACTGATTCACTCTCACCTCTCCAGAAAATCAACTTTGGCCTTAGATGTATGTTTAGGGTCATTGTAATCATGGAAAGCAACAAAATGAAAATCAATGGAGTTCAATGAGAGATGGTGACATATTTGCTATTCGTAGCAATACATTTTTAACTTAATGATTTAATCAATGATAAAAGCCCTCACACACCAGCAGCGTGCATGCAGCTCCACATAAGAGCTGTATCCCTCCCATGTTTGACTTTAGGCACCATGTATTTTTTCCAAATTCTTCACTTTTAACACCAAAGAAGTCTCTCCCACTGTCCTGTCTCAAAAAAGCCAGCCAAGAGTATGTCAGGCCTATATCTGACAAAAATGAATGCTATATGGGACTCAATACTTTGAAGTCAAGATCCCAAGATCAACCATTTTAACTGATAGCATCAAAACTGTATGGTGTTGGAGATGAAGAGTATGAAAAAAGAAAAATGGTGCATAAAGTGAAACATGGGATACAGATCTTATGAGGAGCTGCATGCATGCTGCTGCAGGTGTGAGGGCTTTTATCATTGATTCATGACGTTAAACATATGCTCTACAAATAGCGAATATGTCGCCATATCTCATTGAACTGAAGCCAAGTGATTAATTGAAAGTCAGGTTATTAGCTGTTATTGCTCCAAACAGATGGATAGGCGACAACTCTTTTGGAGACGGCTGTATAGGCTGATAGCCTCTTTTGCATAACCCCCCCCCCCCCCCCAAGTGGAACGCCTCTCATCTCTGCCTGTGGTTGGCGCTGTGTGTAGGCTATCCGAAGAAGGTTCTTCTCATCAACAAGGCGGACCACGCGCAGTCGAGTCATTTGTCTCACGAAGAACCCGGTAAGTTTTAATAACTAAATCAATGGATAGGCTACTCATGCTCTATCGTACAACTAACATAAATGCATGCGCGTGCTAGATCTCATCGCAAAATGCAGATCGTTAATCTAGAGTTAAAATAGGCTAGGCCTAAACAACTGGTCACTCACTACGCTTTAAGTCACGGCCGTAAAGTATACCCCCGCTTGGGGGGTGTTGCTGGCTGGGGGGTAGGCTAGTTCCGAAGACATTTAAGGCGGGCCCCCCCTTACGCGAGACAGGGCTATCTGTGTCGTCAATGAGCTGATGGCTCTTCTCTGTGATTTAACTTTTAATTGTAAAATCCGTTAAATAAACGGTCCGCGCACACAATCCTCCACAAAAAAACGCTCGATTTCGCTAATTGTCCGCGAGCGTCGTAGGGTGGGATTGCACAAGTTCTACACAGTGTGCAGAATTATTAGGCAAACAAGTTTTGCGACCATGTCGTCCACTTTATGCATATTTTCCACCACCACCCTTTATGAACATGAACACCTATTTGGATTTAAGCATTCGAGGTCAAACATATTAGAGACGGTGTGATAGAAGGAGCCCAATACCCTATAGCCTATCAGGGAAAAAATAGTGTGCATAATTATTAGGCAACTTTGTTTTCCTCTGGGAAAATGAGCCACAAAAGAGATCTAACAAACTCGTAAAGACTATAGGCCTAAACAATTTTGAAGTCTTCTAGAGGGGTGTGGCTGTCTTGAAATATTGGTCACATCCATCTAATGCCGTCACCGTTACAAGCCATCAGTGTCACATGACATGTGCTCACAAAGTAACTGCCAGATTGAGAAGAATTGAAGATGAAACTACCACAAAACTATTACCCTGCAGTGCTGTTATATTCCAGAACTGAAACCTACATCGAGTGTCCACAAGAACATTCAGCACTCAGAGACATGGCCAAGGTAAAACAGACTGAAACCTGAAGACACTCAACAAGTAACTTAAGTCAAGACTGGGTCAAGAAGTTTTTTCAATGGTTTTATGAACTAGTGAAAGTGACTGTTAATGGACCAGGTTGATGAGCCTATGGCTAGATCAGTAATGTGCACACTCAGATCAGTTGCTGAGTTCCACTCAAATACCAGCAGATTACTGCATAAATACCATTGTCTTCGTAAAAGATGCAATTTTCTCCCTCTAAACGATCCAGCCATGGGTTCATCCACCCTGTCTGTCAAGAGTCACTTTCCCAGGTCCATAAAACCTTTGAAAATGTTGTCCCCAGGTATTTTTCCCCCCATTTTGACTTAATTAACTTGTTGAATGGTTGTCTGGTGTCATCCCTTCTTACCTTGGCCATGTCTCTGAGCGCTCAATACCCTGTTTTTCTGGACACTCTGTGTTGGTTTCTGTTCTGGAATATGATAGGACTGCAGGGTAATAATTTTTTTGTAGTTTAACGTTAAGTTCTTCTCAATGTTTGGCAGTGACATTTCTTAGGAGACTGATGACTTTGTAACGGTGCATCTGATAGTTCTGTGCGAACGTGACCAACATCTTGCAAATTTCAAGACAGCCACATCCCTCTAGAACACTTCAAAATTGTTTTTAGACATTTCAGAGTTTGTTAGATCTATTTTGTGGCCCATTTTCCCAGAAGAAAACAAAGTTGCCTAATAATTATGCACACCTGATATAAGGTGTTGGGCACCTTCGACCGCACCCCCATCTTATTATAGCCTACAAATATACATGACCTGGAATGCTTAAATCAAATAGGTTTTCATGTTCATATAGATTGCTGTTGGAAAATATGCATAAAAAAGACAAAATGGTCAAAAAACATGTTTGCCTAATAATTCTGCACACAGTGTAGGCTATTTAAGAAACAGAGAACACCGTGCGTCTTTTCCCTCAAACGCAGCTCTGTCATAACATTGTAGCCTAGCCCTAATGAGTCCACACGCTGGTTTTTATGGGGTGGAGAGACTCGGGAACAAGTCAGCTACACATTTTGCAGCAGGCTATTCAGAAAAAGAGAAACTACCAACCGGTGCGTTGCTGCCCAGCTGCGGCGACGTCTTCTGGGGGGGCACTAGTATCTTGCAGGGGGGGCCCAAGTGTTTGTGTTACGCCACTGGTCACTGCGCTATTACGGACAACAGGCATTGCTATTCATCTCGCTTGTTAATCATCATCGAGATAATAAGCAGCAGGGGAAATCATGGTTCTGTTTAAATATTCATAGTAGGCTACACACAGCGCATTTTATGGATGGATGAATCTCCAACGGAGGCGACCATTCGCTCTTCCCCCACTGTGGTCCAAAAGTTGACAAAATTCAGGGTTTTCAGGCGAATATTGTAAACCATTTCATTAGTAGCATAACGTATCGCATAGGCCTACTGATTTAATCGCTGGTAGGATATTGGGCATGACATCTTTGGTGAGACGCAGACATCAGGTTTTATAAAGAATGTTTCATAAAAGTGAACATCCGATTTTTAAAAACTCTTTCATTGCATTTCTCGAAAGGCTGCGAGGTTGGGGCATAGCCCAGGTGTGGTAGGCCTATTTTCAATCAGACAAGGAATCCCCCTTGGTAGTGCATTCGGAAAGTGAATTTGATATGTAGGCCTATACTTTCAACATAAGCACATAAAGACTTGTTACCATATTTGGGCTATTATTTAATAAGAATTAGTCCTACTCTGTGTACTTTGTAGTTTTTGCAGGCTGTGGGATTACCCTAGCGTTGCTGAAGGAACTCACTAGTTTGACGCCGTGTCGCCCGAGAGGGCTGTACTTGCGCCTTACGTCATTCAGAGTAACAGCTGCCCCACGGTGCAGAAAAGCAAATGGCGCACTTGTGCACTGCACTATGTTTCAGTGCGTAACTAATACGGGCAGACGCACTGAAACATGAACACTGAAGTGCACAAATGCATCATTTGAGATTCAGCCGTGTTTTCAGTTGATGTAGCCTAGTAGGCTACACATCAAATGAACTAGTGGACCTATAAGTTATTTTAACAACCAGGGCTTTGAACCGTTATTTTTTTCCAAACGTTCCGTTCCGAACAGAAACGGAATTATAACGTTTCCGGTTCTGAGTTCCACCAATAAATTGACGTTCCCGAACCGGTTAGAACCAAAAAATATTGTTCCCGGAACGGTTAATTTCGTTCCTGTCAGCTGATTACTCCCCATAGGCCTAACTGACGTTAACCAAGAAAGACGGAAGTGCAAATGAGTCAGCCTACATTCAAAACTGTTTATTCAAGCGGATGAAAAGAATATCCTCCAGAATTTTGTCATTCAGGGACGACCTAAGCAGAGAAGCAGAGAATAAACCTCAATGATGAAAATGTGCGCTCCACGCTGACTTGGGTCACGGGGAGCACTATGATGGACATTGTGAGTTTGTGTATATTTGAAGCGGCCATGGATGCCCAATAACGCCGAACATTGTCGGTGCGCTTTACACGCACTTCCCTGCAATGTCTTACAATAATGCAATGCAAACTCTGTCCTTTTGTATGACAGTGGTTTCTCTTAATTAAGATGTGGAGTGAAGACTATGTAATCTACAGCTCTCTCTCCATTCAGTCAGAGAATGGCTGATGTCACACAGGACGTGAACCTCAGCTGTCATGGTAACGTGCGCAGGAAAATAATGACTTTTTTTTTTAGTTTGAGGAACGGTATTAACCGGTATTAACCGGTTACCATTATTTTTAAACAAGTGTTCCCGTTCCAGAACATAAAAAATAATAACGTTTCCGGTTTCGTTTCTGTTCCCTGTAAAATACAAAAAGTTTCTGGTTTTCGTTTTCGTTCCTTGAACCGGTTCGAAGCCCTGTTAACAACACATTCAAGTAATTTTGCAAACGGCACCCTGATGCAACCGCATTTTTATTAGCAACTAGGCCTAATTAGCCTATTTGTTAAACGTACCCTTGAGATCCCGTTATTGCAAACGAGGCATAGGCCTAGGCCTATTAGAAGCATTAGAGTTCCAAGTTTGCTCGCAATTGCCTTGAATCATGAATTAATCTTAATAATTATTTTTGTAGGTGGCCAACATGTAACCTAATAATAATAAAAATGCATACCCTAGGCCGATGCAACTTTATCTTGACAAGATCTTTACAAGAAGCGCTCAGTTGCTTTGAGTCCAGAAGGTCCGTTATTGCTGGCATAGGCCTATTAGACGCATCAGCGCTCTAAGTTTGGAAATTAGCTGTGCACAAGCTCCCAAATCCTTGAGTACGCACAACCCAAATCCCGCCCATCTGCACAACCCAAATCCCGCCCATCCTGGGCGACACGGCGTCAAACTAGTGAGTCCCGTTGCTGAAGCCAGGCCTATCGTTACCCATTGATGGGTATCCTTTTTCTGCCCCTCTCTAATCCGAGGGGGAACACACTTGGGGTACATTCCAATAGGCGACCTTGCGTCCTCCACTTGGGCTTGTGGCCTCGTGTCTTGTTTTGCTGATGCCCCGCCTCCGTGGAGAAAACAATTAGTTTCCCTGCTGTCAGCAGCCTAGCCAAAACAATGTTGGGGGACTATTCTTCATTTACCATCCTGTTTGAAAGTGGATGACAATTGAGCTTTTGTGATATATGTTGTCATCACAACGTATTAGCCTACTTCCTGGTACGAGGCCACAAGCACAAGAAGAGGATGCAAGGTTGCATATTGGGACGGACACTTGGTAGTCGGTTGGCTATAATTGCCCTGAATTCCATCCTTGACTGCAAAATACCCTGGGCCACAAGATAGGAACTACTGTCCTATCCAACTATGCAAAGGTTTTTAGTAATTGCGTAAAAGCAGGGGTGGAAAAGTAATAATTAGGCTACATTTACTCAAGTATCTTGAGTACCTTCTATGAGTAGGCCTACTTTTTACTTTTTAAGTAGGTTTTAAAATAAATACTTTTACTTGTACTTGATTAGGCCTACATTTTGACCCAAGTACTTCATTCAATTACAGTGGAACCTGGCCTGAGAACTGAGTAAAAACAACAGACGTAGACAATGCAATTCAAAATAATGCCACAATCTGCCTGAAATTAAAGATATCACAGAATATGGCACACAGCATTTCCACTATTTTATTATCTTGGATCAATGTATTGGATGATGCCTGGTGCCAAGCAAGAGATAGAGGTTATGGAGGACGATATTCAAGAAAAAGAAACATTGAATTCTCGATAGGAAAGCTAATTAAAAGTAACTAAGAAATACTGCAGTTGGAGGTGACCTGACCCAGTGTTTCCCACAGAAATTTTGGAAACTATGGGGGCAGCAGGGATTTTTTTTCCGTGGCGGGGGGTGTCTTCTCACGCGGGCCTTTTTTTTGGGGGGGGTAGTATTCACACAGCGTAAATGCAAAACAATGAGTACAGTATGACATTGG
The DNA here is from genome assembly GCF_034702125.1 of Engraulis encrasicolus. Classification (NCBI taxonomy): domain Eukaryota; kingdom Metazoa; phylum Chordata; class Actinopteri; order Clupeiformes; family Engraulidae; genus Engraulis; species Engraulis encrasicolus. Next base: position 44,558,671 of record NC_085857.1, on the reverse strand, counting down.
CGCATGGAGAAACTATTGGCCTGGGCCTACATTTCAGCCATTTATATTTTGAGAAATAAGGCTACATAAGATTTTACCCATGACATGTATAATAGTAGTACATTGTCATTGTCAAAAAATGCAGTACAGTGAATCATTCGTACAGTTTCATTCGTCCCTCATGCAGGGGTCTATATAATGAAAACAATAATAAAACAAAATAGGAGCAGAGATAAGAATTTAAGAGCACTGTGAAATTGTTAACGCATAGAGAAAAAGGGTCTAAGAGGGTAGGCTATGCCTTTTCCCCCACACACATAGGCGTACACACATAAGGGGTGGTCACAGGGCCAGTTTTTCAAAATTCCTTCCATTAAAAGGGCTGAACCACATATTACACATTTATGTCTATAGTCACATTCATTACACATTCATTTCTATATGCAGCCCGATGTCTCCACTGCTGTGTCAATGAAGGCCTGTCACCTAACTCATTACAACTGTAAAACAAAGCCTGGGGAGTCTTAGTAAACTCATCCCAACTGTCCTTTCTCGGAAGGTTTTTTATATTGCTCCTAAACCCAAGTTAACTACAACAACTTGACTAGGCTTTTGATCCCTCTGTCTTGCAAGCACTTGTGGTTTTCTCTTTAGGATGTATTTACTAACCCCAACTCCGATGAAGTTGGGACGTTTGGTAAACAGTGAATAAAATCAAAATGCTATCATTTTCAAAACACTCAATCTATTCATTAGATGGAGAATAGTGAAAAGACAACATATTAAGTGTTAAAACCGAGAAAAAATATTGTTTTGGGGGACATATGTACTCATTTCTAATTTGAGAAATCCAACACGTCTCAAAAGAGTTGGGACGGGGACAATAAATGGCAGCAAATGTCGAGGAAGACTAAAAACAAAACAAGACAACACTTAACAGTTAAATACATTAACCGATGAGATGATTTTATATAAAAAACAGTGTTAATTCCTATCTTGGACATGATTTCACCAGCTTAAATGGTGGGTGTATTCCTTGTCATGTTTTGCAATGTTTTCCTTTCTGTAGTGCTTACAGTGTGACAGGTCTTGACCAAAAACCCACCATTTTATCACATGCTGGTCCTTATGATGGAGCCAAACTGTTAAAACATAGTAGAGAATGCAATTTGACCTTACTATGTGGCAGTAATCGAAGATCTCCCTCCAAAATATAATGCATGAGTGGCTTTTCATGCTGTTTAAAACCCATTTATACCATTCAGCACTGTATTTAACTCTACAGATGAGTGAGAACATCTTAACCAATGCACTACTGCATCCGCATGCCATCATGGAGGCTGACTTTTGAAGCTAGCACTAACACAAGTTGGATGGTCCATTTTCACTGTAGCACAGGATGTGCAATGCTCTATTATTGTCAAAAAGAATGGACTTCTACAACTTCTGCTGACTTCTGTAAGCAAAGGACAGTTTCCCATGTCTTCTGGGTCTATTTCAAGTGAGCTCAGGTGCTTAGGAGAATGTTAAACCCCTGTGTCATTTTCATGCATTAAGCATTCTTAATATGGTCAATTTTCAATAGCTCTAGCACTCCAGGAATTAGAGTGAGACTACAGCCAATATATATTTCATGATGTCATGAACCTATACAATGATTTTATTAACAAAAATATGTCTTATATACACTCAATCGTGGGAAATCAAAGGGAATTCAAAAATGTATGTAATAACTATGGTAATTATTCCCTTTGCATCTTTAATTCTGAGTGACTCAGCCTCTCTGTGATGATCTTATACCTGGACACCTATATTGTCCGTCAGTACAATTCATTTTGAAATGTTCTTCTTTGTTGTTTTATCTTATTTGGATGTTTACTAAATTTCACTGATCCCCGTCCCAACTCTTTTGAGACGTGTTGGATTTATCAAATTAGAAATGAGTACATATGTCCCCCAAAACAATATTTTTTCTCGGTTTTAACACTTAATATGTTGTCTTTTCACTATTCTCCATCTAATGAATAGATTGAATGTTTTGAAAATGATAGCATTTTGATTTTATTTACTGTTTACCAAACGTCCCAACTTCATCGGAGTTGGGGTTTGTACTCCAGGAGGAAAATGCGAAGGAAATCGTAATTCAAATCGTTTTTAACAAAAACGGAAATCGTTAAAAAAAAAAATTTTTTTTTTTTTTTTACATTTTCGTAAACTATGGCGGCCAAATTTAAACTATGGCGGACCGCCATAGTTTCCTCAATGTATGGGAAACACTGCCTGACCATAGACTGTTCAGGACTTTTAGTATGACACTTCTTTGTCTGGAATGGGGCATCTAAGTCTCCACCTCTTCCGGGCAGCTCGTGGGGCTGGGAAAGCCAAAACTTTTGACTGGAGCAGCAGGAGGGTTGGCTGTGCCTCGGTTCACGTCAAATATGCGAGGCGCACGTTGTAGTCTCTAACACAGTTTTGCACAAAAGCTAAAATAACCTTTCTTGCGTGCCGAAAATGAGTGGTCTTACGACGCAAATCCAAACCTTAAAAATGCACTGCCATCATGTGTGAAATCCAGAGCATATGCCGAACGGGATGAGGATTTAGCTTGACTCGCTCCATTTACTCCCATTTAAAAATGTTGAGAGCTTCAGCCCCACGGCTCGGAAGTAGAAAGGCGTGACTTAGGTGCCCCTGTGGTATGTTTATTTATTCTTGAGAGCTCATAGCTGGAGCCTCTTTTGTGCTTAGGCTGATCTTCGATACCAGACGCGTCCATATGTGATATCCGTAAGCGATATGTGTTTTTATGATTGGCATTACTGTAGATGAGGTGACAGTGTGTCTCTGTTATAAGGTATGTAAAAATCTTGTATATATTATTTGTAGATATTTTATAGAGCATTAATAAAACTTAGTTAATGATAAAAACATTTGTTAATGTTTCGCTCATCATTAGTAAATTAGTCTTTACTAAGCAGACATAGTTATAAAGTGTTGCCTATGTTTCTACTTCAATAGAGCATTTTACTCATTTTTGGGCATCATTGAAGTCCTTAATTTTTGATTGAGTTGTATATTGATTGATTTTGATTGGGTCATGTTGTCTGACGTTGTGCATGTTTTGTTTTGTTTTGTTGTTTGCCAGCTCCCTGTTTGTGACACATCAGTCAGTGAGATGGAGATGGAGGATAGCAGTGATGACACGCTGCACACACCCCTTCCCCAGAAGGAACGACACGTGTGCAAAGACTGTGGGAAAGCTTTTAGTCGAAACACAACACTCGTGAATCACGGTAGAATTCACACTGGCGAAAAACCTTTTGAATGTCCCAAGTGTGCAAAGTGTTTTACCTTTAAAGAAACACTTTTCGTCCACATGAAGTCCCACTCTGAAGAGAAACCTTGCATTTGCACGTTCTGTGGGAAAGGATTCCATACTCAGCAGACATTAAAAAGTCACCAATTAACGCACAATGGGGAAAAAGTTCATAAGTGCACACAGTGTGAAAGTACATTTTTGAGATTTAATTCTTTGAAACTCCACTTGCGGCTTCACTCGGGAGACAAGCCTTATCCTTGCAAAGAGTGCGGCAAGTCGTTTGCTCAGAAACCTCACCTGAACACTCACATGAAAAGTCACACCGGGGAGAAACCGTATCATTGTACGTATTGTGGGAAGAAGTTCTCCCAGTCGAGCCATCTGAGAGTCCATGTCAGGATTCACACAGGAGAGAGGCCTTACAGCTGCTCGATGTGCGATAAGACTTTCATCACATCAGGCCATTGGAAATGTCACATGAGAGTTCATACTGGGGAAAAGCCACACCCTTGCTTAGACTGTGGAATGAGCTTTTCAACATCTACCGAGCTGAAGTCTCACAAGCAGCGAAAACACAGTGGAAATAAAAAGCCATATAACTGCACTGTGTGTGGAATGAATTTCGCCCTCCTTCCGGACCTTAACGGTCACACACAGCGAAAACACAAGGGAGAAAAGGTTCACGCGTGTGACATTTGCGGACAAGCTTTTGTGACACCTAGCTATCTTAAACATCACAAGCTGCGAAATCACACTGTGGAAAAACCTCATCGCTGCAACGCCTGTGAAAAATCCTTCGCCTCATCGGGTGAACTGAAGAGGCATACAGAGAGGAAACACTCCGGAGTAAAGTCTTATACTTGCAGCACATGTGGAAGTTGTTTCAGCACGTCTAGTGATCTCAAAATACATACAAAGAGAAAACACCTCACAGAGAAACCATTTGTCTGTGCAGTATGTGGTAAAAGCTTTCCCATATCTCAGTATCTGAAGAGTCACATGAAAGTTCACACTGGGGAGAAACTGTATCATTGTACGCATTGTGGGAAGAAGTTCTCCCAGTCGTGCCGTTTGAGAGTCCATGTCAGGATTCACACGGGAGAGAGACCTTACAGCTGCTCCAAGTGTGATAAGGCCTTTATGACATCATCCCATTTGAAGTGTCACATGAGGGTTCACACTGGCGATCCTAAAGAACATACAAAGAGCAAACACTCAGCATCTCAGTATCTGAAGCACCATTCAAGGCAACATACACAGCAACAACAAACCAGAGCTGGTGTCCTTGCATGTCACAAGAAGCAAAGCCCTTCTGGTGAGACAGCATTTTACATTGTTTGATCTCTATTCCCATAGCCCCTGTTATAACCTTGTCGTCATTGTAAAATTACAATTACATTACAAAATGTAGCCAAACTATAATAATAATATATAAGAAATATAATAAATTAATCAAATGTAATAATAATATAATCAAAATTGTTGGCTGCAAAACATAGCCTACTGTACTGGTAAAGATCAGTTCATTTCTTTGTACATTTTGGCAGCTTACATTTTTTAAACTAAACGACTGCATTGCATACTGACCCTTTAACTTCCCATGGCCTAATTATCCTTGTTCTTCCCTACCCTTCTCCTTCCATGGTGCAGTTGTGCAGGGTATTGCTGACATGATGGAGTAGCTTTAAATCTCGTTCTGCAATGTAAATCAATGAATTAATGAATGAATGAATTGATAAGTCTGCATGAAAGGGTGAAGCATAGCCCCTTATAACATGGCAGGATGGAATTTCCCATTGTGATGCCTTCTTATGGAATATTAATTAAATTCTTATATACGCACACTTAAGCGAGGCTCAAACTACACAACTAGCGATTGTGTTTCCGATTTTGGCGTCGGGGTGCACCGCACACTAGAAGAGAATCGCAACTGTCAATCTGGTCGCTGCTAGCAGCGACCGAGACAATGCCCGACGTTCTATTTCCAGTCGCAAATATCAAACACTGTTTGATTTCTGTAAGAGTCACTGGAAGTGGAAACGTTTACTACCACAGTGCTACACCACTATGACGGTAGACAGGGCCTTTAGTAATATATTATGATTGGGTCATTGCCATTCTGGTTACAGCTAATTCATAACAGGGGCTGTGTCTTACTGGGTTAATGTATAATGACAATTAAGGCTTGGTGTTGGGTGCTTTACAGCCTCTGCTCCTCCACCTGACACCCATGTGGTGACTAAATTAATGGATGGACAGTAATCTGCATGAAAGAATGAAACATAGTAGAGGATATTTTTTAAATGTGGATATTTCGATGGACCTTATGATGTGAATAAAACTAAGAACTCCATTGTTGTTGCCCCCTAAATGGGATATTTATCAAATCAGAATTTTGTAATGCGCATTCTAAAACTGTTTGCGTGTAAACGAGCGGATAAAATTGATGCGTTTCCAAAAATATCCATGACTTTCTTAGCTCTTTGAGTGCCATGGACTTGAAAACGCGCCTTTTCAGAATGTATGGCACAGCGCCAAAGACTTGATATCAAGTCAATTGTGTTTTTTTTATGGGGGTGGGGCCTGAAGTTTCCTATGGCATGCTTGTTGTTCACATGGACAAAGAACTACATTTTTCATGGCTCTTGAAAAAACACCCAAATGTTGAAAAAAGCTTGGCACTGGAAGGTTCTGAACTTGAAAATGGCTGGCACTCAATGAGTTGTGTTCTTAATGTATAATGACAATATAGTCTTCCTGTTGTGTTCCATACAGCCTCCGCTGCTCCTCCTGTCTCCCAGGCCGTGTCCTCCCCTCGTCCCCCAGGCCTCAGTGCTCTACAGCCACCACTGAAGCCAGCCAGCGTACGACTGGTGGACTGCAGACACCTGCTTGGAGTGGGAAACGCATACAAGGTCAAGGTTAAGGTAAGCTTTAGTATTATGACCTCCACCAAGGAGGTTATGTTTTCTGTTGCATTGGTTTGTTTGTCTGTCTATCTGTCTGTCTGTCAGCAGTCAACTAAAAAAGCAGTCAACTCAAAAGGTTATGAATGGATTTTGATTGCATTTTGTGGAGTTGTTGGAAATGACTCAACGAACAAGTAATTCAATTTTCAAGAACTTTTTAAACAGGTTCTTGCGGGATAGGGTGAATTCTGACATTCCAGTTTCTAACTCCACAAAAACAAGGAGGAAAGACTTGATAAAGATAAGGGTGTAACATATTCAAATGTTCTATCAAACAGCTTCCTCCGCGGAGGTCTGCACCCTCTGAGTACATTTTAATCTATTATTATTATTATTATTATTATTATTATTATTATTATTATTTACTGAAGTTAGTCAGCTGGTGGACTGCCAACACCTGCTTGGAGGAAGAAAAATATCCAAAGTCAATAGACAGAGAATGCACACACCAGGGAGGCCGACAGGGGAGATGTGGGGGTGTATGGGGTACCTAAGTCTCCGCCCCTTCCGGGCAGCTCGTGGGGGTGTGGAAGACAAACTTTGCTGGGCTGGGCTGGGCTGGACTGGGCTGCAACGGAGTGATTAAAATTATTTTCCGATCCACCTCACGTTACTCCCTAGATCACACATATGCTGTACCTCAGAATTAATAACCAATGTTGTGATTGTCAACTTCACTTGTCAAGCTAGTTGTGTGCGTGCAAAAATATGTCATTATTTGGACTACACAACAGAGGTCGCATGTCTGACGCGCAGTCACTTCAGCCGCGGTGCAGCGGCAGGGCTGGCTGTGCACCTTCAGCCTTGTGGTTCACGTCAAATACTTGAGGCTTACGTTGTAGTCTCTTGGCCAGTTTCGCACAAAATAAAAAATAAGCATGCTTGCCTGCCGAAAATGAGCGGTCTTACGACGCCAATCTAAACCTCTAAAATTCATTGCTATCATTATGTGAAACCCAGAGCACATGCCAAACGGAATCAGGATTTGGCTTGACTCGCTCCATTCACTTCCATTCAAAATTTTGCGAGTTACAGCCCCATGGATTGGAAGTAGAAGGGAGTGACTGGTGCCCCATAGGGGAATTGTAGCTGGGTGATGTGCTGAAATGGAGGAGTAGTGGGAGGTAATGGGACAATTCGGACAGCCTTTGCGCATGACAGGTGACAGAGGGAAGGAGGGATTTAAATTTGTGCAAAGGCGGGAGCTAGTAATGACAGCTGTCAATCACTCTCAAACTTCCTCCAGAACTACGTTTATATACAGTGAGGAGAATAAGTATTTGATCCCTTGCTGATTTTGTTGGTTTGCCCACTAATAAAGACATGATCATTCTATAATGTTAATGATAAAATGTATTATAATATAGAGAGACAGAATATCAAAAAGAAAATCCAGAAAATAACTTTGAAGAATATATTTTAATTGATTTGTATTCCATTGAGGAAAATAAGTATTTGACCCCTCTAGTCAAAAAAGACAAAATACTTGGTGCCAAAGCCCTTGTTTTCTCATACAGAGGTCAGATGTTTCTTTCAGTTAATGACAATGTTTGTGGGTATATTAGAAAGGATTTTTGTCCACTTTTCTTTGCAGATCATCTCTAAATCACTTAGGTTGTATGACTGTAGCTTGCCAAATGGGAACTTCTGTTCCCTTCACAGGATTATTATAGGGTTAATGTTTGGAAACTGTCTTGGCCACTTCATGACCTTCATGTGCTTCTGCTTGAGCTACTCCATCGTTGCTTGGGCTGTATGTTATGGATTATTATCATTTTGGGAGGCCAATCCATGACCCACCTTCAGTCTAGTGGTGGTGGGAAAGAGGTTGGCATGCAGCATTGTACGTTTACATGTCTCCCTCCATCCATTTCTTGACGATGTGAAGTTGTCCTGTGTCTTGGCCAGACAAACAACCTCAAAACATAATGTTACCACTTTCATTTATGATGTTGGAGAAGGTGTTGTTCTTGGGATCATAGGCAGCATTTCTCTTCCTCCAAACACATAGAGTTGTGTTAATGCCAAACAGTTTGATTTTGGTGTTATCTGATTCCAGCACCTCCCAATCATATCCTAATCCAGTTTGACGTTCATTGGCAAACCTCAGGTGAGCCTGAACAGGTTCCTTCTGAAGCCGGGGTACCATACATGTACTGCAGGATTTTAATCTGCTGTGGTATCAAGTGTTTCCAATAGTTTTCTTAGTGATTGAGGTCCCAGCTGCCTTGAGATAATTTCCTAGCTCCTCCCATACAGTTTTAAGGTGCTTTATCTCCTTTTTTTTCTGGTTATTAAATTCCCACAAGGTCAAATCTTGTATGGAACCAGAGACAGGCCTAAGATTGATGATTGATGATCATTTTGTATGTCCTAAAATTGGGAAGAAATGCACCAACAGTTTGCTCTTTAATATCCAGGAGCCCATTTCAGCCTTATTGAGTTCTAAAATCTTGTCCCTGACATCCTTTGACAGCTTTTTGGTCTGTCCCATGTTGGCGAGTTTAGTTTGATTGATTGACTGATTCTATGGACTGATTCTGCCGATTCAATGTGTCTTTTGTGCAGGTTACTATTAACAGGTGTGTTCAATTCAGATAACAAGTTGATTGGAAGTGCCATTTGATCTGCGGGATCAGAACTCTTAATGGTTGGCAGGGGATCAAATACTTATTTCCCGCAATTAAATATAAATCAATTATTATATATTCTTTAGAGTTAATTTCTGGATTTTCTTTTTGATATTCTGTCTCTCCATATTAGAATACATATTATCATTAACATTAAAGACTGATCATGTCTTTATTAGTGGGAAAACCAACAAAATCAGCAAGGGATCAAATACTTATTCTCCTCACTGTAACCAAGATTTAACCAAAAACGTATGGTACCTTTAGCTTTTGACTGCTATTTGCAGGATTCTAGAGAGAAAGGACAGCACTATCAGTCACTGTTTGGAGTTTTTTTGCTTGACACTGAAGAAGCTAAAGGCCGAAACGTCTGATGGGCGATTAACGTCAAACAGTGACTACTAGCAAGGAGTGTTGTCCTTTCTTTTTTAAAATAATATTTCTTTCAGAATTCAGCAACCAGTTACGTTTACTTTGGTAGAGTTGAGTGTGTTGTATGTTAAGTTTATGGATTCTCCGCAGGATTCTGCCAGTGTGGACCTGCTGCCTCTGACGTGCAGTGGAAAGAGGGGAGGAGGAGGACTGCTGCATCTACCAGGCCAGTCAGCGTACGACTTGTAGACTGCCGACACCTCATTGGCACCACAGTAAATGTACCAGCCTAACCTTAAACACACACACACACACACACACACACACACACACACACACACACACACACACACACACACACACACACACACACATACATTTGAACTACTTTATTTATGTCTGCCATTCACAATATGTACATGAGGACATGAATGTTACAGATACAACAATGTTCAGTCACCTTGGCTGTGAGTGTGCGTGTGCGTGTGCGTGTGTGTGTGTGTGCGTGTGTGTGTGTGTGTGTGTTTATACTCAGCCATTTCATTATTTTTATTCTGTGTGAAATTTTAAAATTTCTATGAAGTGCCTTATGTCCCACATTTTCTAGGGGGATAATGACTGCAGTTTTATTGTTTTAACGATTTAATATGTCTGAAATTATTTTGATATTCTCTTTGTCTGCAGTTTTATTCTTTGAATTAAACTCATCATTGGATGCAGTTAATAGTACCGTATTAGCCCGAATATAAGACGATCCTGAATATAAGACGACCCCCCTTTTCAGGTTCATGTTTTGGGGAAAAAAGTTTTTTGAAGACTAAATTTAGTTTCACATTGGAAACTTCTTTCAAAATGCAATTTTTAATTTGTTGGAAAAGCTTAGGCTCATAGAACAAATTTCACAATGTAATTTTCATGATAAAAAACTACAGATAGCTACTCATACCCTTTTACTTTCTTTGCTCACTTCAGTGGTTACCTGACAAGCGCCAGTAGGCACCTACTGTACAGCCGCCTGGGTGTGACTGTTCTAAGTGCGACACAACATTCCATACTACACTCGCAGAGCATCAGTCTGCACCAGCCAGGCAACCAGTCCAGTAGAGATAGACTATCTATTGTGCAATGCACAGATTTTGGCAAAATGCTTTGTTGACAGCAATATCTAACCAGCAGCCGTCTAGCCAAAATCGCCGTTCATTTTATGCATCCAAAGTTTTCCGTTGGACTGTAGAAACCGAACGTGACCAAATGCAGATTGACACATTGCGTTTGAAACCCATGCGCTGCCTATGAGCACCACGTTGACATTAGAAGTCCGATTGGCATTCATTTCGTGCCAAGGGTGCCAAGGGATTTTATATGAACAAGACAATCTCTTGCCCTAACCATTACTCTCTGTCGCTGTATTGTTGTGAGGGATATCGTCAAATAGGCACCACCTGTCAAGGCGCCGCTCTCTCGCGCACATGAATGACCATTCATTGGCTGATGACAGCATCCAAAACTTAGCCTACAGGTTGTTCATCAAATCACCCTTCATTTCTTTAGTTTCAAGTTGTACTGGTGACCAGAGAGAGCAACCAAAGCTTTCCTGATGAGACTGTAAAACCGAACACAAATAAAAACAGAGCAACGCATCGCGATTGACTGTTGTGTTTCCCCCCTCGCATTGTCGGCCCGCATCGCGTTGACATTGACAGTTGATAGACGGGCGGTGCAACACTCATCACGAAACGCAGTTAGCATATGCACATTTGATATGGACAAAACAATCTCTCGCCCTATCCATAAGGCTATTGAGTTTTGTGTCATTGTTGTGACGCATAATGGCCGCATTCAGGTAAAGTTTAAAAAAAAAAAAAAGTTTTTAGTCTAACGCGCGGAAATAAGACGACCCCCCCCTTTTAGAGTACTATTTTTAGAACAAAAAACCACGTCTTATATTCGGGCCAATACGGTAAGTGGGATTGGCAAATAAAATCCATGGACTTAAAAGCGCAGTCGAACCGTAGAATCACTCTTATGTTCTTTTCCCCAAATAAGTGCCTTTCAGTTTTTAGCCTTTATTGTGTATCCAAAGGGAAATAAGCCCTATTGTGTGTGTGTGGTGTTTGTGTTGTTATTTTACCTTTTCAAGTTTATGTTTTGCTAATAATAGATGTGTAAGTACCTTACTCTGCCAGTGAGTGTTGTTTTAAATCATTGTGGATCGCTTTTCAAAAAAATGGTATAGTGCATCCCTAGATATGAATGTGGCTATATTCTGAGGCTATTCTGGTACCACAGCCCTCTTCCACACATGCAAACGGAATATTTTAGAACACATTTTAAACCGAATACTGACAATATTACTTCAGTGTGTGTGAAATGACATGGAATAACTTGAAATGAGATACTTTTCATAAAATCAGTGCACTGTAACATGAATTACTCAAGTTTGATGTTTAAACAAATGAGCCAAAATAAAAATACAACTTTTTACATTTTAATTAACGAGGTCATTAGTGCGTGTTCATTTCAAGCGTCATGTACTGTGTACACCAGGTGGTAGTCTTTGACTCCAGTTGGGTGAACTGTGTTACAGACTTCTCTTCACTGTGAGGATGTGTAAAGTATGCTAGAAGTACTCCTGTGTGGATGTAACACTATGCTATTAAATAGGGCAGTCATGGGTAAGTGGTTAGGGCGTCAGACTTGTAGCCCAAAGGTTGCCGGTTCGACTCCCGATCCGAACCAGTGCTCTCCCTCGTCCTCCTCCATGACTGAGGTACCCTGAGCATGGCACCGTCCTGCTGCACTGTTCCCTTGGGATGCCATTGGGGGTTGCCCCCTTGCATGGGTGAGCTATCAATAGGCTACTACAATTTCGTTGTGTGCAGTGAACACTTGTGTGCTGTGGAGTGCTTAGTCACAATGACAATGGGAGTTGGAGCTTCCCAGTTGCGCTTTCACTTTCACTATGTACCGTAATACCACACACCACTAGTGCTGCTTTATACAAATCTGCTTCATTGTCATTCAAACTGGAGGATATGAGTATATCTTTGCACTCAACAGACTAAATTTCAAAACAAGCATGGCAGTCAATGTGTTGAAGACTTTCTAACGTGCCTATTACGAACCATATTGAAAGAGTACCCATACTTGGGATGTGCAGTGTTTCCATCATCAGTCAAGGTTGGTTTTCTCTGAAGCCTTGTTGCTAGCCAGTCAGCAACAGTTGGCTGCCAATCAGAGTACTTACATTTTAATCTACAAAGTAGCTAATGACGTTGGCAACTATGGTTTTGAGGAAACACACCCAAGGGTTTTATATTAAAAACGGTACCCTTTCCTGAGATGAGGAAGTGTTTTTCTCAGTGTAGTAGTGAGATAAATGATGACTACAAGCATGTAACCAATGGTAAGATTTCTTTTCAGTTTTCACCTGAGGAAAATACATATACTTAATTACTAAACACATAATTTATAAGCATTTTTTTGGGGGGGTGTGTATATACCTATACATTCTATTATCCAAACTCCTGACCTCTACTTGCGGTGCATTCACGCTTTGCTTTACGCCCTGCCTCCGCGGAGAAAACAGTTAAGATTCTCCTCAGCCTTGACAAAACAACTTTTGGGGGACATTCTCTGATTGAAAATGAGAAAATGACATTTGACTTGAGGAAGGACAGGAGTTTGAAATTCATCCAAGGGCACCGAGCTTTAGTTTGAAGGCAGATAAATGAAATGGCCATGTCCCCTCAGTCTGACTCTAATAGAAATCAATTATTATTAATATATTTGTTTTAACTGGATTTGTGAAATGCAAGACATATATTAATGGGACACTGTGAGATTTTTAGTTGTTTATTTCCAGAATGCATGCTGCCCATTCACTAATGTTACCTTTTCCACGAATACTTACCACCAGCATCAAATTCTAAGTATTCATTATGACTGGAAAAATTGCACTTTTCATACATCAAAAGGGGGATCTTCTCCATGGTCTGCCATTTTGAATTTCCTAAAATAGCCATGTTTATCTGCAAAAATGACTACTTGGACCATACTAGAAAATATTTCTTTAATACTTAGTTAACTTTCATATAAAGATCAAATATGGCAATAGGCAGCCCAATTTCAATAAGCAGCATAGATGCAGTACCTTGACCATTTCCTGCACAGAGTCCCTTTAATCTTATTTTATATGAAAACCCATCACAACCTATATTGATTGCCTCCTCCAATGGTATGCACACTTTCCAAAATCTGTAGCCCCATAGAAAGTGGGCATACCATTGGAGATGGCAGGTTGAGATGGCCTTTCATATAAAATTAAATAAATGTATTTTTTCTTGTTTTGTTCCACAGATCCTAAGCCTAAGTGACTGTGATGCATGATGGTCTTCTGGTCAGAGGAACACTAAAGGAGACAGACTGTGGGAACAGATAGATAGGCATTAAAGACATGGAAGGAGACAGACTTAATGTTTCATCAGAGTCGTGTTTTTCTTCCATTATAGGAACTGTCCTCACCTTTCCCCTCTGGCATCTACTCTACTGTAGTATTTATTGGGTGTTACAGGATGTTATGAAGTCCACCAGTTGTTTGTGTCTGAAAGGTGGAGGTGGAGGTGGTGCAACTTGTATGACATGATTTGGCTGCATTAAAAAAAATCTTTGTTTGAATTTAGTGGGTTTTGTGAAAGGTCTCTGTCTCATGACCAAATAAAGCACAATAATAGGCTACATGATCCACATGGTATGCGTGTTCATGTCTGTGAAAGACTGATTTCGGAAAATACCGTTCATGGCACTGTCATTCATTATGTTGGTATGATAAACAAATTACAATTAGGCCTACTGTTTTCATTTGACTACTGTGTCGTTCAGGTTATTGGACATGAATATTAAAATTATTATTTTGTTTTGTTTGAACAAGAATAGAAACACCTACCATTACCATTAAGATAATATTTGAATTACAATATGACCTGCTTCTTTAATCGATATGTAAGAGCTTAAAATGGCTACTTTCCTATCCTAACTATATTAACTTTAAGCAGGGCTGTAGTGGTCAAATTAGAGGTGGGTAAACTATGAATTTTTTGATCAGACAGACCGGCGACGCGACGCGACGCGACGCGTGTATCATCGGTGTATCTGTGTATCTACAGGTATGAAAATGGGTATGAGGCCAGGCATGATAGTAGGCCTATAAAGTATCGGTATCAATGCATCCAAAATGGTCATTTGTTTAAAAGCCACTAGAACTTTTTGGCATGCACATTCATTTACCTACTATAAATGACAATTAAAATCTCTTCAGTTAGGCCTATAGGCCTATCACATAATTTGTGTGATCATATGATGCAGAGTGTGCCTTTGTTACAATCCTAGATAGTAGGCCTAACACCTATATTGGAGTAGCTCAACAGCATAACAATGCAGCTCAATTTCATAGGCCTATTCCACTTTCTGCATTAGGTTTTTAAAAATAGATTCACCATCATGTACTGTAGGCCCATCTCAGCCATTCCCCACAAAGATGAATGGCATTAGGCTATAACATTGGAAACTAAATATAAAAAAACACAGCATTTGTGGTTTTCAACTGAATTGATAATGAAGTGCTATTAGGCTACATTTTAGGCTTATATTTTTATAAGACACCTCACAATTTACCCCTCCACCATCATCCATTAGGCCTGCTTAGCTAGGCTAGGGCCTACTTGTAGTGCCATGGTGCTCATAGATTAGCAATAGGCACTGCAGCCATTAAGAGAGGAACTGGAGTTTTACCTACCATTCATAAGCTAACCCATACAGCGTTATCAATAACTGCAAAGGAAATAGACAGAAGAAGAAGCTGATGAAGAAGAAGCTTATAATTTCTTAACTCAGGAATGAGTCCTTCTAGCTCTGAGA
Organism: Engraulis encrasicolus; assembly: GCF_034702125.1. Classification (NCBI taxonomy): domain Eukaryota; kingdom Metazoa; phylum Chordata; class Actinopteri; order Clupeiformes; family Engraulidae; genus Engraulis; species Engraulis encrasicolus. Next base: position 44,543,486 of record NC_085857.1, on the reverse strand, counting down.
AATTGCTTTTGGACATGTCAGATCATGAAAGAATTTTTAGGCTAAGTCTTGTGACAAGGTGTAACAAAACTTGTAGGCCTACCTCCCTAAATGATGGATTTGGTGGCGTTACTAGGCTTACTCCTGTGTTAGGTTACTTTCATACCTGGCTTCACACGCGGGATTTTTTCCCCAACTCCACCGCGAACGTGCATTTGCGTTTCTATCGGCATTGCCGTCCGTAGAACCGGCGGGCAGATGCGCTTTCGCTTGTAAACATGGGGCGCACTGGCTTGTCCCCTACTTCTTTCGGACAAACGTTGCGAAGTGGCTAGATTTGATGAGAAGGGCGTGACTAATTTGCGAACGGTAGAGAGAAACCTGGAGTGGATGAAAATGATTCCTACTAAAGCGTTAAGTATGTTCAACAATATTTTTTAAATGACACCAAATTTATTTTGGATTATTCCAACGGCAGATCACAAGGCGCAGGGAACTTTGACGTGCGTAATTGCCATTAACCCTCTAGCTACCATAACGGCCGTGAACGTCCGGCTGGATCTGTACCTGGGCTACCGTTCTCGAAACCTTCGTTGCTAACTAAGGTAGCAACTAACGACCCAGCTGCGACAAAACTGTTTCTGGAACACTTCGTTCGGACTTACAAAGTCCCAATGTTTACAAGTAATGTAGTTAGTCGTTCGTCCGATGTTGGTGCGAACGACGCAGGTGTTCCTGCAAAACGAAGTAGGGGCTGTTCGTTAGTACTACTGTCGGAATTGGAACGACTAGCATGGTTAGCTAGTTCACCTTTGTTTTGGGAAGCACGTCACTCTTGCTCGTGGTTTGGGGCGGGTTCAGGCAGAGTTCAAGCAACATCGATTACTGCCACCAAGTGCACAAGCCTCCGACCCATACTACACCAAATGTCTAGTCATGTTACGAACAGGGCTGAAAAAAAAACCCCCCACCAACACAATATTCAAATAGGGGATAAAAATATTGTCCAAATATAGTAGGAAATTATATGTTCCACTATGGTGCTTCACGAGCTCCGATCAATCAAAGCTGCGCCAAAAAAAGAACCGTTTGATTACCATCGGGATTTGAACCCACACCAAAAGCAGCATCTCGCATGAATGCAGATTATTTAATTGCTCACATATCTCCACACATAACAAAGCCAATAGCACATTTTGATTAAACTCCAACAAGCATAGGCTACATGGAAATACATGTAGGCCTAGCCTATAAGTTGCCATTGCGAAATGCGCTGTTCACTATTATTTTTAAAAGGCACCAGTGTGCGGTGATCCTTCTTGTAGGCCTATTCCTTGCATTGTAGGCTATGCCTTAGTCCACAAGAACTCCAAACTACATCGTAGGCTACAACAAGTTCAAAGAATGGACAATATGCAACTGCCCTAGTATGTTGAAATAGTGCGTAATGGGAATGCACTCGGAAAGGCAAGCGTGATGACAAGAATAGGACACTTCTTCGCGTTACTAGGTCTTATAGTATTTCTTCTTTTCATTTCAATTCTACTATTGTAATACAAGTCTGTCACAAGTAGCCGGCCAATAGGCTACTGTTAAAGCAAATGTTGTTTCAGCAGTGAGCACACTCCAAATAGCGCCATGGCCCATGGCGCACGAAGTGCAGTGCAGTCAGGGGGATCAGAAAACAAATTTCTCTATCTGTGTGAATTGGGCCATCGTTTTGTGTTTTTGTAAAATACAGGTGAAAAGCAATTTGACTTGGCCTTAATGTGCCTGCGTGCGTGGCTACGAGGCAAAGACTCTCGGATGCCAGAGCTCCACAAGCGCGCCCAACAGCACGCGTGGATCGGCCACTTTACGCACACACACAGAGGTTGGATAAACAGTTGCGCAGAGGAATAAGCACCTGCGTTTAATGTAGGCCTATCTTACTGAGGGAATCGAAATCTTGTCACACTGAAAATGCCTTCGCGCTTACCATTCACCGCCCATTGCTCTTCATTGATGGTGATGAGTAGACCGACATTTGGTTATTGCATTTAATGGGGTGGATTTTGGGGATATGCTTGTGTTAACAGGTCTTTGCCGACGTTGAAGGACTTTGAATGTGCCATGTTTACAGACATTAACGGCCCCTTCCATATGTCCCTTCCTGCGGGTCTTTATGTAGCCTACAACGGCAATAATGGCAGTTCCACCCGCTTACGTTGCGCGTAAAGAAGCGTGCAGACTGGAAAATTAAAGAAACATTCTGATATGTTTTATTAATTCTCAAGCGTAATTTCAGTTATCATTTCAAGCAGCATTTAACTGCAATCTGCCTGGCCATGACCTGTTGAAAGTGTTGCGTTGCCCATGAGCGTGAGAATGACTTCGCTTGCCGTTCGGGAAAAAAGATGTGATGGGTGGTTATTATTCACCGGGGATTGAACTCACGCCTCCGATAAGGAAAAGGCAAACGTGTATGACATTCCGACATTCTAACCACTCACCCACCAACCGTGCTTCCATATTAGTGGTAGGTTATAGCCTACAATATTAAACATTATATGCAAAACCTACAAATAATACATGGTGGATTGTAATGTCGCATTTGGTAACTGCAGTTGAAGAGGGGTGAAGTCGGGGACATGATTGTGTTGACGAAGATTTGTGGACTTTGATAGATGTATAGCCTGAATTTGACAGGCACTGTGTGGTACAGCGTCACTGCTTTGCGACAAATGCACCCGAGCTGAGGCGAGACACTCCGAGCATTTCCGACAACTTCATCGTGCGTCTGAACTTACTTGGTTGGAATTTCATCGGACTTACTTCATACCTACATCGGACTTTGTTGGTTTGAGGCTTTCGAGAAATCATTGTTGTTGGTTAGTTGTTGTGTCGGACTTCGTTCGTACTTACTTGGTCCGAAGGCTAATTTTGGTCGGATTCGAGAAATCCACCCCAGAACGGCCGCGGCCGGCCGGAATATTTTCATATGAAAATACAGCTGAACGGCCGTCATCATGAAGTTTTTCCAGCTTTCAAACACTTTAGCTCAATATTACAGACCCTCCTCGATATACTTTCAGTATAAAAACTATATGTTTATATTATATTATTTTTCAGTAGGCCTATTTTAGATTTTATTACGAGATGCGCCGCTTTATGCGATTTGGCAATCTGCCGTCAATTCAAATGCCGGCCGTCCGAGATTGGATGGCTACAAACACAACCATTCTGTTTCTACAACCAATATACACTAAATATGAAAACTTCCAACCCTCTCCGATCTATTTTCATGGTCAACAGCACATGTGTATGACTATTTAGGCTATTTTTAGATCATGTTGTTTTATTAAGCTTATGAGATGGTGTTCAACTGTGATGAGTTCTGCCATGGTCCTAAATAGCAAACACAACTGTCCAGCCGATGTCTACACGTTACATATTAAACATGTAAACTGTCTTCGGTGTGTTTTCAGAGTCAAACCATATGTTGGTATCCAACTATCTTATTTCCTGGAACAACTTACAGCGACAGCTCTGCGTAACAGCGCATCGTGAAGGAAGCGCAGCATGGAACAATTGGTCATTTTGCGTGTCAGCTTTGGCAAAGCAGTCAAGGACTGTTACTAGCCTACTCCACGTTGTCCTTCATAAAAATGTGCGCGAAGACGTTGAGTTGAATGCTAACTTCCAATAATAGCCTACCAACGTGGTGTTTGTAGCACTTCAATTCCGGTCAAAGTCGGTGAGCTCCATTCATGTCCTGTCTGCTATCGCGGACACGTCTCCGGTTATCCGTACACATCTTTGGCATGGTTTAGTTCAAACATTATTAGCTAGTGTAGTCCATTACAGTTATACCGCTTGAAACCGCTTGAAAACAGGACATTTGGGTGAACGACATTTGTTGTCGTCACATGATCATTGTTCAACTTTGACCCTGGATGGATGGATGGATAGACCAAGGATAGATAGATGGATAGAGAGATCGATAGATAGATAGATAGGCCTAAATATATAGATATATAGATAGATAGGCCTAGATAATATCGGATTTTATCACATTTTTATCATTTAGGCTAATCCACATCAAAGGCACTCTATGGGAATAGTGAACAATTAATTATCCATAAATGATATACCATTTGAAAGTGTGTTTTCTCTACTTTAATATGAAAGTAACTTGTAATTGACACTTTTCATTTCTTTTCAAGTTATTTGACATTGTTTAGAATATGACAAAAATGTCAATTTTTCCTTAGAATTCCTTGTAGGATTCCGGCCTATTCAAAAAAAATTCTGGTAGCTAGAGGGTTAAGAGCTGCGTAAACGCCATTTAGAGGTGGGTAAACGCTATTTAGAGGTGGGTAAACGCTATTTCCTAAATTCCAGAGGTGCGTAAACGGCGTTTACGTGCGTTTACCCTCCACTACAGCCCTGACTTTAAGGACAAGAAGTTCAGATAGGTCACATCAACATAATTCACGGGTCATTTACATGAAGAACGCAGTACACCATCCCCTGCAGAAGGTGGCAGTAACGCAACGTCCATTGTTTTGCAGCCTCTAGCCTATCAAAAGAAGAAGACCAGTCCACTCATAAGTGTCTGCATGTGTGGAAACTTTTTTACATTCTTAGTTATTTACCTTAAATTGACATATTCTCATTCTCTCAACCGTCACATCGACGGCGAGACATCCCCTTAAGCTGCCTGGTAGGACAACATGTTTTTATAAGAGAGTGTTAAATGAAATGGACGTGGAATTCAGAAGTGTGTATTTTGCTGTTACAGTATCAATAGAATAAGGGTCGGTGCAAACATGCAGGATGCTGCGCGAAGTTTCATGAGCAAAATAATGAATCAATGCAATGACATTCATCCACTTCACACTTCACCCCCTGTCACTGTTTGAAACATGCATATTTGAAACCTCCGTAGCCTGTGGTGCACATTGTGCAGCATCCGCCTTAATTGTCCCAGGCAGAGAGCGGTGTGTATAATCAACCACGAAACACGGGCAATATCGTGAATTCACCACGTCCTTGTACATTCTGCCTAGAATTTCCCCCAGAATTTCCCCCAGAATTTCCCACATTTTTTCCGTGAACACTTTACGACTGGCGCGTGATACGGTGTGTATTTTAAATCTACATGTACAGGGGTTTTTTTTTCTCTCTCTCTGTTCATCGTCCTACTGGAAGCCCAATATAGATCTATTTCTGTTAAGAACACTTTTTGTAGTCATGTTAACAGTCACTAGGTCAAGTGGTAGCCTAGGCCTATATAGGCTATAGCCACAAGTGAAATATTTATTTTCAACTAAACTACACATACAGTAGCTGCTACGTCGCCTACATAATATGTAGGCCTACGTATGTATTCCTATCCATCCACATCTCATAATCAGGTGGACCTGAATTTCATATTATTTCAAGATTATTTTTCTTTGTTGTTGTAGGCCTAGCAGTCAGTGTAAAAGGCCTAAATTTATGGTACTGTAATAAGTACAACACTAGCCCATGATAGGCCAGGCCTGCTATGAAGTGCTCACAGCAGTTAGGAAAGACTGGGGTTGCTTGTCACAATTTTACTTAAATTTAATTTCAGGGGGAAAAAAACAGTAGGCTATATTGCAAAAAAAGGCTTCAATGCTTCTCAGGTACATCGGTATAGTCATAGATCCTACAGAACCTGTTGTCTTGAAAATATATGGGTTGTCAAAATGGTACCAGCCCAATGGTGGTCATTCTCTGAAAAAGACAGTATAGTCCAAGAGATAAGAGGGTTTTATTTATGTGGTTGAGTCAAAACGGTTCAATGGGTGTTTCTTATAAGGGTGGGAGACATGACGCTTTGCTTTTTCGTAACATTGGTTAAAAACCTACAAAACTGTTATTTTTCCTCTTAAAACAAATGTCAATAAAGAAGATGTGGTACATTATGTTTCATATTAGTCTTAACATTTTTGTTAAGAATTATGTAAAGGTTTATATGTCAAATATCCTGCGGTGTGACTGTAACATTAATGGAACCTGTTATATTATATTATATAAATTAATCAACAGCATTTTGAATAATGTATGAAGCATTTGGCATGACTGCATAAATATTAACTTGATATTAAGATAGGTGAATGTGAAAAAATTCAAGACAGTAATATTAACTACAAGTTCCATTTCGTAACACAAATTGCGTCCTGTGGGGTGACATGTCTGTCAATGTTTGTGAATGGGCAGCTGCAAGGCCAACTACAAGGGTCTTAAAGACCGGCTCCTAACCAGTCAGTACCTCAGTTATTGGAGAGTGCTGTGGAAGTTTAAGGTGACTATTAAATATGTCTTCATATTGCAATGTTTCTGTCACGCAATGCTTAGGTTAATTTTATGGCGTCCTGTCGTGTGACTGCTCTTATAGAAGGAAAAAAGTTTTTTTATATATAAATGAAAACACATATTAAGATTAAACATAATATCATTATCAAGTTAGCATGAGCTCTGATGTCAGTCATGTATACAAAAGGATTAAAATGGCCATAATGCAGTGAATTTCCTGCGGTGTGACTTAAAGGGGTATGCCACTATTTTGGGGCTTAATACAGTTAAAATCGTTGGCTGGGGTTTATTAAAGTGGTAAAGTGTGTTATTTTTCATGTTAAGCGTTGTCATGCTGTAAGACAAGTTAAAAGAGGGAATATGTCGCTAAGCTATTGAAAGTCAATGTATCCGTGTAGCATTGTAGCATACCCCTATAAGCTTACCTATGCAATTTGTTGATGAAGGACAAATTTTCCCAAAAATGGCAAAAATAAGGCAAAATTCCACGGACCACTAAGTGCTTTATTTTTTTTCCCAATTTTTTTCCATCATTTTTTTCAGGAATTTTAGTTTAGTTTAGTTTAGTTTATTTGATAGGGACAGATACATAACATGTAGGTTGCATAACAACCAAAACAGCAAGCATCATAGCATTTATAGCCAAAAGCTAATTTCCAATGCTCGTCCCTAGAAGGGCTTTTAAAACAATACAATAGCAGCAATAACAAATAAAACAGTATTATCATAAGAACATCCTATACACTCATTCAGTCCAATCATTCATTTTTGAAACTTCCAATCATACTTAAAATTGGTGTATAATCTTCCATCCATCTCCTGCATTCACTAAACATCAGTCACATTTCCTACCAATCCTACATCTGTCCTGTACTTACTGTTGTGTATTTTTACACATTGTCACCCACACAATACATACACACACACACACACACACACACAGAGACACACACACACACACACACACACAAAATCACACCCCCCCCCACCCACTCACACACACCATATCAATTGCCCCCACCCCTCACTCTCACGCACACATGCACGCACCAATCCCCCCCCCCCCCCCCCCAGAATCTGTAATCTCTACCCAATAAGCACACTCACACATGACTACATACCTGGTTGCTTTTTAGGAACTCCTTCAGCTGAGTTTTAAACTGCTCATGATTGTGAATAGCCTTGATATCAGATGGCAAGCTATTCCATTGATTAGTTCCTTTAATCAGGAATGAAGACTGGCCAAAGACCGTTTTGCGGTGTGGTACCCTGCAGTTGCCCAATACAGCGTTCCTGGTGGACCTCCCAGCAACCTGTATTGGTTGGATGTTATCACAAAGCAACTGAGGGGATTTACCATGCAGACACTTATGAACTAGGATGACGTTAGATAAGGCTATGTAGTTATGAAAGCTTAGCATGTTCAGGTCCCGCTGGACGTTACAGTGATGTGTTCTTATGGACCGCTTACCTAGGATTTTTAATGCTCGATTGTAGAGTCTCTCCAGAGGTTTAACTGCTGAGAGACTTGCCTGTGACCATGCTGTAGTACAATATCCTATGTGGGAGAGTATCATCGATGGAGGTATATTTTAGCTGCGTCATATGACAAACAGTCTTTAATTAATCTGTAAGTGTATGAATTGAGTCTGACCATTTTACATATTTTCTTTATGTTTGTCAAATTTGAGGTGCTCATCCAGCACCAATCCTAAGTATTTTACTTCTGTGACCTGATTGATTGGTTTGTTGCTGATTTCTATATTTAAAGTGGTTGATGTAAGGCGCCTCCCAGAGGAGAAGCACATTGACACAGTTTTATTAACATTTAGTGCCAAACATGACCTATTCAGCCAAAGTGCTACAACCTCCAGTTGGTCATTTAATTTTTGGGAGACTTCAGCAGCTGTTTTTCCATGGACATATAACACTGCATCGTCTGCATACATTTGAAATTCAGCATCTTGACAACAATCTGGGAGGTCATTAATAAACATACTGAACAGAATCGGTCCTAGCACCGATCCTTGCGGAATGCCTGTTATGGTTTCCCGCATTGACGATTTTGTATTGCTGATAGCAACACATTGTTCACGATTGGAGAGATAAGACTTAAACCATGCCACTGTTTTTTCTGTCATATTGTAATTTTCAAGTTTGGATAGCAGTATGCTGTGATTTACGGTATCGAAAGCTTTTTTAAGATCTAAAAATACCGCCCCCACCAGGTTACCTTTATCTATTGATGCTTTAATCTGTTCTATAAGGAAGCAATTTGCACTCTCTGTTGAATATTTGGTTCTAAATCCAAATTGGAGAGGGTGTAGATACTTGTTACCTTCAAGGTGTTCCATAAGCTGGGTGGCAACAGCCTTTTCCAGGATCTTAGACAGAGCAGGCAGGATACTAATTGGCCTGTAGTTGTTAACTTGGTCTGTTGCACCGGATTTAAATATGGGGATTAAGCTTACCTTTGCTTGCTTCCACATATCAGGAAAAGCCCCATTTAGAATAGAAGTATTTATTAAATGGGTTAATGGTTCAGCTATTGTATTGACATTTGATTTAATAAAAGCTACATCTAAATTAAAAAGGTCTTTTGAATAAGTGGTTTTCAGGTTTTTTATTATTTTAATTATTTGACTTTTAGATATCTGTTTCAGTTCTAACATTTGGTTGTTGTTTTCAGTTAGGGCACTTGGGACAGGCCAGGTACTTGGTGTAAAAGTACTGGCTATGTCCTGCACTGAATCAATAAAATATTCGTTCAGTGTTTGTGCGATAGCTGCACAATCTGAAATGATTTCATTTCCATTTTTTAATTCCTGTACTATATTTTGGGCTTGCTGTGGTTTTGTTAGTGTTTTTATTTGTTTCCAGATGAGGGAACTGTTGCCTTTAGCTTCAGTTAAAAGCGTGATAAAATATGTCGACTTGGCTTTGCGCAGTTCCTTCGTTACTCTGTTGCGCAGTCCTTTATATAGGACAAGGGCTGTATTAGTCCGACTTTTTAAACAAGCCTTGAGCGCTAAATCCCTCTGTTTCATGAGTTGTCTAATAGTTGGGTCAACCCATGGTAGGGATTTTTTTCTATTTGATTTTTTGGCAGGTTTGAGAAACTTTTTTAAAACTTTGTTGATGCCATTCATGAATTCGCTGCAACATGTATTCGGGTCGCTGCTTTGATTCACTGCGTCCCAGTTAAGTGAGCTCAGCTCGCGTTGCAGGGTAGGTAAATCTCGCTTATGTATAGTGAGCTTATCAGAATTCGGTGTATTAGAGCTATAGTTGACAAAACGTTTTTTTGTTAGTTTCCTGGCTGCCAAAATCATATTATGGTCTGACAAGCCTGTTAGGAGGTTGAATGTTTTAATTATACGCTCAGTTTTGTTTGTGAATATTAAATCTATCTGAGACTGAGTTGACCTGGTGATTCTTGTTGGGCCATGTATTACTTGCCCAAGATCGTATTTAGACATTGTGTTTTTCAGTTTGCTTTTTGCTTTTTTGTCAGCCCAGTTAATATTAAAGTCGCCAAATACCATAGCCTCAGCTTTGTGCGTAATTGCCTTCATAATTTTATCTAATTTTTCATAAAAAGCACCATCATGTGTTGGTGGGTTATAAATAACTAAAATGCGAAAGTGCATCTCTGGGGATAAGTACACATTTAATCCAAGACATTCTAAGGAGACATCAAAGCCAAATTCTATCTCGGCGCATCGGAAGGAGTTCCTAATAAATACAACCACCCCACCCCCTCTACCAGTTTCCCTGTCTCTTCTAAAGCAGTTAGGCTATACCCTGGCACGTCAATAAACGAAGTTAGGACTTTACTATGAAGCCAGCTTTCACTAATACATAAAAAAATCCAAATTAGAGTCCAACAGTAGAGTTTTAATCTCATCACATTTGGGGAGAAGACTTCTAATATTTATGTGACCCCCAAATATCCCCCTGGGTTTAGCCGCTGGGTCCCATATAACTTTGGCATGGTGAACAGTTCGAAAAATAGACATAGGTTTTCGGACTGTTGATCTGTGCTTGGTACAATTTTGATGTGCTTTGAGTTCAAGTTCAGTTCGATGTACTTTCAATACAGTGTTTTTGAGGGCCGCGCGTTTACTGTTGCATCCACACTTCTCCCTCAGTAACGCTGGGTCCTCGGGTCGCGCTTCTCCTCTTACGCTCAGCTCGATATCCTCCAAAGTAGTTAGACAGTTTGAGTCAGTCTGTGACAGCACGATTCCTGTGGCAAAGTTGGGAGCCATGTTTGCTCTGCCCACGGTGTCGCTTCCACAGTGTCCCCCCATGCTATTTAACTCCGGGGATGTGGGCCTGCAGTTGAGTGTCTGTGTTTCCAGGGATTCGCCGGGTCCTGGATTCAGCTGGATATCACCAGCTAGCAGTAGCAACAGAGCGTGAGTTACAAATGTTTTTATCCATGTGCGTCTTTTGTACCGAGTGCGTTTGATGTACTTGGCATCTGGCGTGCCAGTGCGCACTTGTCCATTTTTAAGTAAACGGGAAAAAATTGCGTGGCTTCCACGCATGTAGCCTTGGGTTTACTGGCAACTTCGAGTCCGGGTGTCTGCTTGAGGTAGGCGAGGGCAGACAAGTCCCTTTAATCAAAGGCATCAGTGACAGGAGTAAACAAGTGAGTAGTATTGGCAGGTAATTCCGAAGTGAGTTCTTAGGCAACTCCAGATGGTGTCGGCGTTTGCCGAGAATCAGTCCATCAGTCAATTGGAAAACCTTTTTTTTTTTTTTTTTGCATTACGCCCTTAAACGTCAACCACCCATATACAAAAAATCTGAAAATTGTGAGGAATTCAAAAATGCAAGTCTTACAAAAACCAAAGGTAGACACAGATCTAGAGTAGGCTTGGTCGCAACGAAGCAGATATTTTCGTGATCAAAACTTGATCTGCCTGGTCTTAAAAAGGTGGGGTTGAATGCTTGGCAAACAAAATGGACAGAAATATCTAACTTGATTTCCCAAGACATAACAAAAGCTGCTTCCTACTTGAAGCAGCGAGTGAACTGCCCCACAGGCATGTGGACTAGGCCTACACCCGCAATTCACGTCAGCTACCAGAATGGCAATCAGGGTAGACTACTGACGGCTTGGAGGAGGTCCCAAGCCAGAGCAATTGCTCTGAGGTGGCTGCTCCACTGTTTAGCAAAAATGTTGTTCCCGCAGTGACTTAAGGGTGGTTTATGCCTCGAGATCAGCGTCACTGCATCATGATGCAGTGAGCCGCGCAGTTAACGTAGTGAAGCCCCCCCCATCACGCAGGTACTCTGGGGCACCTCCCCAAAATTGTGTCTCGACGCAGGGAGCGACGGCGTGAAAGGGCGAAAATAGGTCTCTGATTGGTCCTCTCGACCAGCCTGCTCTGTCCTCGAGTCGAGAACAAGCGCTACTTCCTTGTTCTAACCTTCGTCGGTCTACGGACTGTGAGCTCTTCATTAAATAAGTTGCCCGTGCTTTGTTGTTTGATTTATTTACACGAACCAAAGACAACACATGCGCTTGCAAGTTACGACACTGAAGTTATTTGGACAGTTGAACAGTGGTTCCGAGGTCGAGGAAACATTCCGCTTCGTCCTCGACAAATGAGCCACTTCTTTGTTCCAAACTACTACTGTGGCTGCCAGTGCGATCAAACATGCACGTGATATAAAGATTTAATGTTTCATTTTCATTCTCGTCGAGTCTGTGATGCTAAAAAACAACCGACACGTCTAGTTTACTCTTTGTATTGAAGGCAGTTTCAGCGTGGAATGACATCGCGCAGACCGTGCTTCAAAACAGGGCATAAACAAGAATTAACTGCATCATGGCTGCGACAAGCTCATTCTGTGGCACAAGTAGGAAGCATAACCCGCCCTTAAATCCGATGTGACATGACTGCCACGCAGAGGTTACTCCCATATGACGCGTTGTGGACAGCAATTCTAACCAGGTTGCTTCACTTGGGTCACAGTGGGCATGCTTGCTGCCTAGCATACTTGCTGCCGGACTGCACTGCTTCATCATGAACGACCTTTATTATTCATCTGAAGTTGGGTACTTTCTCATATCCGTTTTCAGCTTAATATGGGTTGTCAAATGTTATGGGTTGTCAAAGGTACCTCACAGATAGCCTGTTCACATTCTTATTCTGGGGTTTTACTATGCCACTATAAAGTTTTTTAAAATCTGTGTTGGTCAGGCCCCAAAGTGTGATTTCATGTGAAATGACCCTCATCCTACAAGCATGACACACTATACCTACTCATGTCAAATTTTATCTTTCTACATTGTACAGCTATTGTGTAATTATATAAAAACTAAAGCTGAACAAAATAAAGGGAGATATAACTAACTTCACTTTAAAATTGAATCATTTACCTTGGGTATCTAAGGAGCATTTGGAGTTTTTTTGTGGCTAAAACTGATTTGTTCTCATTTCTCTTTTTTTGCTGCCAGCTCTCTAGCTTATGTAAAAGATGAGGGCCAAAAGCAGGGTAGACGACCATTTGGCCGACATCAAGGAAGAGCCTTCAGAGGAAAAGCAGCACAGGCCTTACAGGACACGCTCATCTACGGCAAGATTCGCTACCAAACGGCAGCAAAGCCACAGTGTGTGTGATGACGTCTTGCCACACTTGAAAGAGGAACTTCAAGAAGAGACATTCAAAGCTATCTCGAGCAAAACAATACAAAGTTCATCCAAAGCAAAATCCCCTGAGGAATCTAAGCGCATCAACACTGTAAGTGACAAGATCTTGCCAAATGTGAATGGGGAAGCTGCTGGTAATAAATGCAAAAGAATTTGCAGAAGAAATGCGTCCGCTGCAAAATCATCCAAAGAACATAAACAAGAAAGTCATGATGACGTGACAATGGTGCAGGTTAAGGAGGAATCTGTCGAGGAAAAGATCGGACCTTGCAGTGTTGAGACAGCTGAGGAACAATCATCACGGTCATCTATGGCAAGATCCACTACCAAAAGGCAGCAAAGCGACAGTGCGGGTGATGACGTCTTGCCACACTTGAAAGAGGAACTTCAAAAAGTCTCCCCAAAGACAACACATTTGCCAAAAGCAAAATCCCTGAAAAAGCACAAGCAAGTGAGTAATGCAAGCGATGACCCCTTGTCAAGCGTGAACGGGGAAGCTGCTGGTAATAAATACAGAATTTGCCCTGGCAGAAGAAATGCATCAGCTGCAAAATCTGCAAAAGAACGTAAGCAAGTGAGGTGTGAGGAAAAGATTGGACCTTGCAGTGTGGAGACAGCTGGGACACAATCTTCATCATCACCACCTAAAAAACATACAGACGTCCACAACCAGCAGTCCTATGACTGTTCAGAATGTGGGGAAAGCTTCTCTTCGGAATTGCAGGTAGTTTACCACCAGAGACGAGTCAACTGCTCTGTGTGTGGGAAAGTATTTTCCAGCCAGTCCTCGTTGGACAACCACATGAGACTCCACACTGGAGAAAAGCCTTTCAAGTGCCGAAAGTGTGGAAAGAGCTTCGCCTCAAAGCCCACACTAAGTTCGCACTTGAAAACCCATTCTAACAAGAAGCCGTTTGTTTGTACAATATGTGGGAAAAGCTTTCTTGTCCTTTCTAGTCTTAAAGTTCACCTTAAATGCATGCATGGTGGAGAGAAACAATACAGCTGTGCAGAGTGTGGATCTACATTCTTGAGACCTCGAGATCTGAAAATTCACTATCGGATTCACTCAGGAGAGAGGCCTTATTCCTGTAAACAATGTGGCAAGTCGTTTGCTCAGAGTTCTCACCTGAAAACGCACATGAGATGTCACACAGGAGAAAAACCATACCATTGTACTAATTGTGGGAAAGGCTTTAGTCAGTCCAGCCATCTGAAGGTTCATACTCTGACCCACACAGGGAAGAAACCTTATGTGTGTTTGCAATGTGGGAAGACATTTCTTGTGTCTGGTAATCTCAAGTCTCACATGAGAGTTCACACTGGAGAGAAGCCTTATCCTTGTTCAGAATGTGGGAGACTTTTTTCCCAATTGACTGCAAGGAAAACTCACTACATTCGAATGGACACTGGTAAGATATGTTATTACATGGCTCGTTTTCATTCTGTTGATCAAGGATGTCAAACTCAATTTCTCCCAGAGCCAATTGAGGCCGCGGCCAAACATAAGCTGTCCATGCACACATTTCATTTTCAAGTCATGTGGACCATCTGCAATTCACATCTGAAATGATCTTGCGGGCCAAATAAAGTCACCCAGCTGGCCAGATTTGTCCCCCAGACCTGAGTTTGACAGCCGTGCTGTACGTAGATTGTGCCATTCATTTGAATGGGGCTCTCCAACGTCTGCTGGTTTGATATTTCTGGAGTTGACCTGTGAACAGCAGATCTCATCTCATCTAATTTAGTAGTATATGCCATGTCAATATTTTATCAGTTATTAATCATTTTGTAAGTTTTATACTGTACTGTGTATGGGTCACAGACGCTTTTAGTAGTAGACGTCACTGAGGTGCAACCACAGCAAATGCTACTGTTGTATGGGGATTACATTTTGTTTGTTTTTTTCTTATTAGATTCCCTAAGCAGCATTTACATTGCTCATACATTATAAATTATTTTCTGGGCATTTACTGTGGTTTGTGGGCATAACTGTGGTTGTTCACATTCTGTTCCACACAGAAGCAAAACCTCATGTGTGTTTGCACTGTGGAAAATCCTTCAGTCTGACGAGTGAGGTAAAGATTCACATGAGAATGCACACTGGACAGAAGCCCTATCCCTGTGCTGGATGTGAGAGATCTTTTGCCCGGGTGACTACAATGAAAAAGCACTACAACCGCAGGCACACTGGTAAGATGCATAAATTATTACTGTATTGGCCCGAATATAAGACGACCCTGAACATAAAACAACGCCCCCTTTTCAGGCTCATGTTTTGGGAGAAAAAGTATTTTGAATGCAAAATTTAGTTTCACAGTAAATGTATTTTTTTCTAACCGCTCTGTTTAATTCTTTGGAAAAATTCTTTGTTTTTCCACATTTGAATAGCACACATTTCGCAATATAATTTCCATGAACACTTAATTCAAAGAGCTCAGATAGCATAGAGACCCTTTTGCTGCGGGGTTACCTGTTACATCAGGGGTCCCCAAACTAAGGCCCAGGGGCCGGATGTGGCCCACCATGCCCCTTTGACCGGCCCTCCACCTCTGTGCACCTCACTATTTGAACTGGCCCAAAGACGCAATCCTCACAGAAAAAATAATGATAAAATATATGTTTAAAATAATTAATTTTGTTTATCAACAGGCCTGCCTACAGTTGAATTTTCACTAACCTACAGTAGTGTGAATCACCAGAAGTTTCTTGATAGTTTCTCATCTCACTGTAATATAAACAAGCCTACCATTTATTTCTATTGTATCACTCATAAACTGTCAATCACCATATTTTTCTAACCTTTCCTCGCCATTTTTACATGGTTATTAGAAAATAAAAGGAATATCTGTGCTTTCAAATTGAAAAACATGTGAAGTAGCCTACTCACTTCTTTTGCAAAGCATGTGTAATGATGAACTATTTTGTGCTAGAAATGATGGCTATAACAGGCGCCTAGTATACAGCCCACATGATTGATTCCGGACCCTGATCACCGTCAGGAACGATAATGTGGCCCCCAGAGAACAAAGTTTGGGGACCCCTGTGTTACATTGTTCATCTTCATTCGGTAATGAAGACTCTGCCAGTCTGATATTTCTCAACAGCAAACCTGTGGCAACATTTTTAGCATGTGTCATCTTAGAATTGTCTATTCCACACATGCAATATTTTGTGACTTTTAGAAACAGATGTCAGTGTGTTGCAACCTCACTAAATTCCACTTGTGTATGGATTTTTTTTTACATTAATTACTAATTATTAATTAATTTCTGCACATTAACTGTGCTTTATGGGTATAACTGTGGTTGGTCACATTCTGTTCCACAGAAAAACCTCACTCCTATCCTTATCCAGGATGTGAGAAACGTTTTGCCTACAGGGGTGCAATGAAAAAGCACTATAACCGTATGCACTCTGGTAAGATATTATTACCACTATTGTATCGATTCTTTTGTGTTTTAATTAGGGCTGGGACTTGATTAAATGTTTTAATTGAATTAACTATGGCGTTGATAAAGATTAATTGAAATTACATTTTAATCACACATGAATATTTGACTTGAGAACAGTGAAAAGTGATATTTTTCACATGATTTTAAATGTCAATAGGCTACATAACCTTAATGAACAACATATTGTTTATTGTTTTCAATATGATAATTCATCAAAATTAACAGACCAGTGTAATTGTTCAGGTATGAAGCTGCCCTTCACTGGTCTAATCCAGAACGTTGTAACTATATTATAGTGTGATTAAAATGAATATATTTTTTTGTCGCTTTAATGTTTGTGTAGTTAATTAATCAAAATTAATCATGTTAAGTCCCAGCCTTAATTTTAATTACTAATTATAAATCAATGTATGGGCATTCGTGTGGTTTGTGTTGGCATAACTGTGGTTGTTCATATTTTGTTCCACGCAGGAGAAAAACCTCATGTGTGTTCGCGCTGTGGGAAATCCTTCAGTGTGACGTGTGATCTAAACCGTCACCTGAGAGTTCACACCAGAGAGTCCTATCCTTGTCCACGATGTGAGAGGTGTTTTGCCTATAAGGCCGCGATGAACAACCACTACAACCGTGAGCACACTGGTAAGACACATTATTACATTTCTGTCAGATCCACTCTAGTCAAAAATGAGACGGGAAACAGAGATTTATTTCTGTATGCATACATTTGTGTTTGGGGGGAATGGCTCTGTTTGGAGGAAGTTCCCCGGCTTCTCCATGAGCTCCATGGAAGCCAATACAGGGAACAGCTGCATCCTCAGGTGGTGTGCCTTCCATTTAGCTGGAAAGGCAAAATACCCCCTAGAACAGAGCAAGCAACAACAACAACAACATGACATTTTGACAATGATTAGTCTGGTGGAGCAGGGGGGTGGTGGGAGCAAAACAAGCAGCAAAAAGCAATGAGAGGAAAACAAATTCTGTAGTTTAAATAAAGCGCGCTAAATGTCAGCATCCAGTTGCGAGCTGCAGCTGATTAACCAAAGCGCAGCTGATTAGTGGAGAGTTGTATGGGTTGGGTCGTCGTCA
This sequence comes from Engraulis encrasicolus, assembly GCF_034702125.1. Taxonomy (NCBI): domain Eukaryota; kingdom Metazoa; phylum Chordata; class Actinopteri; order Clupeiformes; family Engraulidae; genus Engraulis; species Engraulis encrasicolus. The sequence goes on along the minus strand of NC_085857.1, from coordinate 44,525,974 downwards.
GCCAGTAGGCAAAGGGGCGCGTTGACTACGTGGTCTGCCAGAACTAACGCAGGTGGCTCGATTGCTGGTCTTCATTCTGTAAAATGTGCTGTTCACTTGATTGGGGATCCCCATCGTCTGCTAGTTTGATATTTCTGAATAACAGACATGTGAACAGCAGACCTGCCGTTTTTGTAATATGTGCCATGTCCGGATTTCATATTCCACATATGAATCATTTTGTGACTTTTGTGGCCATTCACTTGAATGGGGCTCCATAATGTTTGCAAGTCTGTTATTTCTGAACAGTATAATTCAACAAGCACACTTCTGCCAATGGAAAATTTTTTAGCCACTAATTCTTGTTTCATATCACTACACAAGGAGTCCAGGCACTTCTTGCTAAAAATAAGTCAATGTCGCTGTGCAACAGAATGTTCACACAGTTCTAAAACAGCACACCAGGTTTGGAAGTTAACAGACTATTTTTTGTTACGGAAGTCATTTCTAAGTCCCCAATGACTACACTTTTCATTAAATCATTATGTCATTGTCATAATTATGATGATCAATAAATAATTAAAATACGCATTGTATAATATTTTAGACGTTTATCTCCTAAATGTATTAATTCACAAATGTCTTCTCCATGTCCCACATTTATACCAGCAAAACTGACCATCATAATAGTAAATATGAGTTTGCTGTTTAGTAGATATTCATGGAAACATCAGGTTTGGCAATAGGCAGCCATGTAATAAGCACCGAGCATTGATAATGTTTTGCATGCAATGAAATTCATTATTCATAGCGTTCATAATTTTTTGTTCTGTTCCACAGATACAAAACCCAAACGAAGGTGATGCATGGTCAGATGACCACTACTGTGGGAACAGCCAGCAGCTGACGTTGAAGATGCGGAAGCAGTGATGATTAACTTTGTATGGAAGACCAAGCAGCAGAAGTGGCGACAGCTGCAAAAGCGTTTCTAGCGTTGATGGCGTCAAAAGAGAAGTTGAACTTCAGCTAAACATTCTGCATGGAATGACCTATGATGCAGTTCGGTGGCTGCAGGTGGCAGGCAATGGAATATCCACATTTACTAAACATGAGCTTCAGTTGGTCTCGCTCCCAGATCAAACAAAAATCTTTCGTCTTTCAACTTATAATAATAATATAATAATGTTTCCTGGCTGTCAGCAACTTCTTAGGGGGCTTTTCCTCATCCAACATCTCGATTACAATCGATAAAAAGACCTTTGAATTATTGTTGAATTTCTGCTAGATATTTAATAAGATTAATGTCTTCAATGTTGTACTGCATTGCACCATAAGGACACAAGCAAATGGAGAGGACAAGAGGTACTAAATTGACTGCACCCCATGTTGTGTTTCTACTTTGCCTGCTGAGATACTCATTGACACTTTCCAGGTTATTTCCAGGTCATTTATGTCAAAAGAGTTGAGTTGAGGGCAACTGGGCCTCTTATTTGTAGCCCTAGCGTTCATCTACCCAGTCCTTTGAGGAGTAAGGATTTCCCACGGTTCTTGTAGAATTTTACTTCAATATTCTACAGTTGCCATAGAACTCTGTGTTCAAAGTGTATAAAGTCTTTAGGAAATCCTACTGAGAGCTCAAAATATTGGCAAAATTCTAATCACATACTGTATATGTGATGGTACTCCTAAAATGAGACTAAGCATCTTGCAAGCTACAAAAGAGAAGTGCAGTTGCCTTCAACTGAAATATTATAACTATTTCTTAGATGTGTTATGATGACTGAATAAAAAAATGTGGGGTTGGGGAGGAGGTATGACTTGAATCAATGCTATGAAAAATGATTGCATTAAAATCTAATTTAATTAATGTCATGCTGTGTTTCAGTTTTGTTAACTGGTTGGCTTAATTTGTTTCAGACGGGGTGGGTTGTTCGTTTGGGAACACTAGTATTGTTTTATGCACATAAAATGATGCAAATGGGTCTTTATTAAAAAAGAGAAAAGGGTGGAGAGCATGAAACCTTCAATAGAGGCTGGTAAACAAGTAATGTGTTGCTTTCAAAGTACACGAAGGTCCTTGTGCACAAGCCTTCAGTTAGGTGCCGGTCAGGTAGGAAAACCTGATGAATGTTGAAAGCTTGGAAAACACTGCACACTACTGTTCTTTTTCCGGACCCATCACAAGAGGCAAAGAAGGGGGATAAAAGAACAGTAGGCCTATTCAGTTGCAGTTGCAGTGCTGCCTTGCAAAGTTGCATGGCTTTCATGGGTGAAGATGGGTTCCCTACTGGAATGGAATAATATAATATGTTGCATTTTACATCTGTGAATATTTCATGCATGTATCAATTCATTTGTACGCACCTACGTAGACCCTACCTAAAGACTAGAGAAAACTATAAAGTAACCCCATAGATCACCACATGGTTCCCTAAAAAAAAAAAAAAAATTGCCAATGAAAATAAAATACAGAGCAAACCTGCACTTCACTCCTTTACAGAAGGTGGCAGTATAATGTACATTTGGTTGTTTCCCGACTGCCATCAAAGGAAAGTAAAACAGAACAGCTGTGGCAACACGTTTGTTGGACAATCGATGGTTGGAAGAAGATAAACATCGGGGGCTTCGATTGCAGGGAGTTTCACTAGCATTTATTGTCCTTGAAATGTTGTCTTTCTTCATCTCAAGCCGCCGCGATAGACACTTTTGTTTCCAGGGGAGCAAAATAAACCTGCGTGGTATCCTCTATCCAGGTAAGTTATGAATAAGAAATTATATTCAAGATTCTAGCCTCGTTGTGCTTTATCCAGAAATCGGAAAGTTACCCAACTAGATGAGGCACGTTGTCGGGGTTCACCTGAAATAAAAGCGCACACATTTGATATGCAAAGGAATGAATGACAGGCGTTAAGGCTGGCTGATCTGTAGGCTACTGTTGCCTACTCCTCTTAAATTGTAATTTGATAGGCCTAACTCTACTCAATCAGAAAACATATTCTGTTATGATGACCTTGAGGAGTAGGCCTATAAGAACAGCAAGTTGCACTTGATGAAGATGTCAATATTGACAGTTTTGTCTAAATTGGCATAGTCTAATGCTCAAACAAATGAAATGCTCAGTGATTTAAAAAAAAACAATCTATAAAATCATTCAAAAATGTTTTGAGGACAATGAGGATTGGATAAGTTGAGGAGTATAGGCTACTGATGTTGTGTGTTTTCATATTTTGACAGTCTCTTATGGAGTCTGAATTGGCATAGCCTACAATGCTCCAAAATGAAGTACTCATTATGAAACACAATCTAGAAAATATTAATTTAATTTGGGATTACTTGCTCGGGTCACATACGCTCATTGAGTAGGGTCAGGCCTAATTAAATATCAAATGAGCTTATGACATTGTCAAATATATGAAATGTATTTCTGACAAACGGCCACATTGACATCAAACATTGACATCGGTGGAAAGAAACATTCAATCTGACGTAGGCTGTTGACTGCACATGGGCGGGACCTGGGCACTGGTTGAGCACAGGTAGGGACTCTGCTTTGGTTACTTAGAGATGATCTTTGGACCAAGGTTACATATTTCAATCATGGGAACTCCCGGTAACACTTTACTTTACGGATCGCTAATAAGGTGGTAATTTCGTGTTAATTTCATAGTTATTTCATAGTTATTTCAGGGTAATAACTGTTTGTTTTTAGTAACAACAGCAAAATAACCATACAGTTTCCAGTGCATTGTGTGTGTGTGTGTGTGTGTGTGTGTGTGTGTGTGTGTGTGTGTGTGTGTGTGTGTGTGTGTGTGTGTGTCAACAAAGTGTCACCGTGCTGCGAGTCATCAGGGTGTCACCACAATGCACTGGAAACTGTATGGTTATTTTGCTGTTGTTACTAAAAACAAACAGTTATTACCCTGAAATAACTATGAAATTAACATGAAATTACCACCTTATTAGCGTAAAGTAAAGTGTTACCGAACTCCCTTTGCTCCAGGGACGATAACAGAAACCCTGTAATAACTGTGACGCTGAATAAAAGGCCAACTAAATGTATGTAATGTAATGTAAATGTTTCCCTGTACTACTCCAGCTAAAAAGGGTCTTCTTCTTCTTCTTCTTCTTCTTCTTCTTCTTCTTCTTCTTCTTCTTCTTCTTCTTCTTCTTCTTCTTCTTCTTCTTCTTCTTCTTCTTCTTGACAGGTGTTGCTGCTGCTTGACAGATGAGGGCCAAGGGTATGTGTGACGACTACATGAAGCAGGAACCTTCAGAAGAGACGTCTAGACCTTACGGTCATTCATTACGTCGTTCGTCTCGCTTAAGCGCCCTTCACCAACGTCAGCAAGGCTACAGTGTAGGCCATAACACTTTGTCCACCATGGAGGAGGTTGAGGACAGCTTGTCCAGTATCAAAGAGGAAGTGGCTTTTGATTCCTTGTCCAGTATAAAAGAGGAGGTTGTTCATGACTTCTTGTCCAGTACAAAAGAGGAGGTGGCTTATGAACACTTGCCCAGTATAAAAGATGAACATTCAGAAGGGAAATGTAGACCTTATAAGACACGTTCTTCATCTCGCTTAAGCTCCATTCACCAACATCAGCAAGGCCATGGTGCCTGTCATCATGACAGTTTCTCTCCCATGGAAGGAGTTTTGCCAGTCATAAAAGAAGAACCCGACAAAGAGATGTTCAGGTCTTCCTCGGACAGAAGGACGCGGTCATCCACAGCAAAATCGAGCAGTGACGAGCATAACAAAGCCACCCATGTGAGCGGTGGAGAGGCCTTGCGAAATGTGAAGGAGGAACCTGCAGAGGAGGACAAATATAGCCCTTGCTCTGGCAGAAGAAATGTGTCTGCTGCGATATCCACAGAAGAACATCTGGACATCAAGGGTGTCAGTGATGGCTCAGTGGCACCTATCAAGGAGGAACCTGTGGAGGATCTGCACAGATCTTACGCTTACAGCAAAAGAAAAAGATCTGACACAGAACATGGATCACCTGAGAAACATACGGATGCAAAACACCGTGGATTGCTGGCAACGATCGCACCCTGCACTGGCAAAAGAAAGACAATGGAGGCAAATTCACCTGTTGAAGGAAACCATACAGGAGTGGCTGTACGACCCAACAAATCGTTGTCCAACACCTGCTCAGACTGCGGAGAACGCTTCTCGTCTTGGGTGCTGCTTGCCTATCACCAGAGGCGGTACTGCTGCGTGCAGTGCGGAAGGATATGTGCCAGCAGAGTCTCGTTGGAGAGCCACCTGATGATACACACAGGAGAAAAGCCCTTTAAGTGTTCAGAGTGTGGCACACATTTCAGACACAAAACCAACCTCAACGTCCACATGAAAACCCACTCCGACGACAAGCCTTTCGCGTGTGAGACGTGCGGCAAAAGCTTCCGCACCAAGGACGGCCGCAGCAGTCACCAGAAAATGCACGGCGGGGAAAAACTTTATGGCTGTGCACTATGTGGAAGCACGTTCTTAAGGCTCAATGAGTTGAAAACCCACAAGAGGCTTCACTCAGGGGAGAGGCCTTATGTTTGTACCGAGTGTGGCAAGTGCTTTGCTCAGAAACCTCACCTGAACACTCACATGAAATTTCACACAGGAGACAAGCCGTATCATTGTGATCAGTGTGGAAAAGATTTCACTCAGTCCAGCCATCTGAAGGTTCATATTCTGACATTATTATTATTATTATTATTATTATTATTATATATTGTCATTATTATTAGTCATCTGAATGTTCATATTCTGCCATTATTATTAATTATCATTATTGTCATTATTATTAAGGTCCATATTCTGAGTCATACTGGAGAAAAGCCCCATAAGTGTCTAGAATGTGGGAAGACCTTCAGGCTGGCGAACAGTCTGAAAGTGCACCAGAGGGTTCATTCTGGAGAAAAACCATATCCATGCCCCGAATGTGGCAAATGCTTCTCCCAGTCGAGCGAGATGACTGGTCACTTCAAGCGTTGGCACACTGGTGAGACACCATTTCTTTTTTTTAATGAATCATGTTAATTGAATGGGTAACCTCCAGTGTTGCCAGATTTGGCAGTTACCCGTCTGCAGGTACAAATGGTCAAAAACGGCCATTTGGCCGGTGTTTCTGTAGTGTTATGGCCATAGAAATCAATTAAATTTGTTGAAATTTGGCAGAATTTAGCGCCTCCAGGCGATTTCTGAGCACTGTTTGGGTGGCAACACTGGCCACTTGCCACAAACATCATGTCTTTTGTTTTTTGTAAGAATAATGTTAATAGAATGGGTCGCTTCAGGGCTCAATTCATCGAAAGGAATCGAAAATCGTGAAAGTGATTTAATCGTGATATCAAAATCGTGATTTCAGCCGGGATTCAATCGTGGTAATAGTGACCTGCCTTCAGGCGTCCTTGAAGCCAGAATATGCTGACAGGCTGGTATTTCCGGCCAAATATCTGGAGGTCCACCTAATTTTCATGCTATTCCCTTACACATAATTATTACAATTAAGCTATATTTTGTTCATCACTTGTATAATTCATTCTTGGTTATATTTATTCACTTCAAGCGTTGACACAGTGGTGACACCATTTATTCTTTCTTTTTGGTAAGAATAATGTTAATTGAGTAAGAAGTTTTTACAAAATAACAATAACCACATGCATTATACACATGAAGAAGAGAACAATCTCAGAATAATCTGATACATTTCAGTGCTTTTCTTCTTATCATAGTGAAAGTCTTCAAAATCAGTTAGTTTGGATTACTGATTAATTAATGGTTCCAACATGCCGTGTTCTGATCTATTATTACCCAGACCCATGTAGGGGGTTGGGCTAGTTATTGCAATGACTTAGCCTAGCAAGCTAAACCCATACAGTTGAAAGCTGACAGCTAACTGCCCCTGGGAGCAAATTCAATTTGCGGCCTCTAGGTTAACAATGACTGTCTGTCTGTGCGTCTTCCCGCGATGTCTGTGGTGGTCCAGCCTAATCTCCAAAAATTCTGTGCTCCTGGACACTAATGTTAAGGACACGAAATCCATGTCCAGGAGCACGGATTTTGCCAAAATTCCGTGCTCCTGGACACGGAATTGTTTTCTGTGATGGGCACACGGAAGTGCTTTCTAGGCTATTACCACAGCACTGTGTTAACTCTATCATTAGAAAATACATACCAAATGCTAATCCTAAACAAAATAATGCTATAGCAATTGAAGTTGTGCCCGACCAAAACATTCCCTAACCTTAACCTGTCATTAAAGACATATTTTAAATACCTTTTCCAGTTGGTTGCTAGGCTATCAAATTCATATAATGAATGAAAGAGAACTAGCTGTGCCCAGACCAAAACAATCCCTAACCCTAACCTGTCAGTAAGAAATGTTTTTTTTTTTGAGAAAAAATATTTGAAATTAGAAAAATCCTGAGAAAACACAAGACTGTGGAAACATAGAGCTGTGGGAGTATAGAGAGGGCACTTCTGTGTGTCCATCACGGAAAATAATTCCGTGTCCAGGAGCACGGAATTTTGGCAAAATCCATTTTGTGTCCTTAACATCTGTGTCCAAGAGCAGGGAATTTTTGGAGATCATGTTCGGGTGGTCATCAGGGGGCTCCAAACACACGTCAGAGCTGCATGCAAGAGCTGTATAAATATTTATAAAAGCCTCTGATGGTACATGCAGTACTGGCCAGGGGTCAGTTTGCCATCTCTGATTGGTCCTGGCATTGTCACACATTTTCCATTAATAGTGGATGTTAAGGTCAATTCAGGTAAATTGGCCACTTTTTTTGCATACAAGTGAATTGCCCATAGTGGCCCAATTTACCTGAATTCACCATACATTGGGTGGTGGTTACTCAGTTGGTAGATGAGTCTGTTCGGCACAAAGAAAGTTGTAGGTTCAAGCCCAGCTCTGTTTGACCCCTGGCCTTGATCGATGTGTCCTTCATATGAAAACCATGCATGTTGGATGTTCCAACAAAGTTGGATTGCGCCAACGAAAACTTAATTTAACTGAGGGCATAGTTGCAAGTCACACAGTGAAGCAGTATGTAATGTGTGTAATTTTTGGATGGTAAGTGACTAATTGTGCATTTTCTTGTGTATATTCATTTTCACATTACACATGCAAAACCTAAAGACTGTTTTGATGTTGTGTGAAAAACCTTACCTAACCTAACCAACCTTGTTTTATTTTATTTTTTGTGTGTGTTTTTCCCCCACAGAACCAAAGGCCGAATGTGCATGATTGTCCTGAAGGTCAAATAAACACCAGGTGTGTGTGTGTGTGTGTGTGTGTGTGTGTGTGTGTGTGTGTGTGTGTGTGTGTGTGTGTGTGTGTGTGTGTGTGTGTGTGTGTGTGTGTGTGTGCGTGTGTGTGTGTGTGTGTGTGTGTGATGGGGAAATTGGCACTTGGATGTGCATGTATGAGGGCTAATATATTAACCTTCAGTATTACATGTGTGTAATGGCAAAGCTTCAGAGTTGTTTTGTTTATGTTTGGTTTGTTTATGTGTGAAAAGGTTCAGCATGACACCACTGTTTATGCTATATGTGTGTGAGTGAGAGACCGTGTGTGAAGATGGGCTAGCTTCAGACTTGTGGGTGAAAAGCTTTGGTTGTGTGTTGACTATTTACACACCTGATGTAAATTACAATGTTCACTATTTACACCTGGGTGCAAATAGCATCTGCCTTATTTTTATTTATTTATTTTGTGTGTTTCAGCATCACCCTGAACTTAAGGGCTGTGCTCAAGATGAAATGCTTGAATTTGTAATAGTTGACTTTTTCTGTTACATTATATGCAGCATTTTCTTTATCCATCAGGCTGTGAATGAATATGTCAATGAAATAAATGACTGAGTGAGTGTGACCCTTTTTTGTATTGTTGAGTTCGATAGATTGACCGCCTATTGTACATCTGTTCTTGAATTCATGAGTTTTAGTCTTGATGTCCTGTTTTACATCATATGTAGGCTTTGTGGTGTTTCCTTTGTTCTTCAGTCTGTTCATGAATGAATGACGTGTTCGGTTGCATTAAATCAGATGTAAAATGTACTTTTGCCTTGGCTTCGACCTGATATTTGAACAGTGAGCAGACAGGTGTGCAAGGGCTTCAATCTAAAAATTACCCATTAACACCTACATGTTTTGACTATGAAGCTTTTTAAGTAATTAAGGGATGAATTCAAATGGAAGAGAAAGTCAAGTCTAGGCTTTATAAAACTTGAACTGGTCCCTCAAATGAAAAGGGTAGCCCACCCCTGCATTAGACTCATTAAAACTTATTTTGCCATTGTTACTAAATCATCATACCCACTGAAGAGAGACCGTACTAGTGCACAGACTGACAGCCACAACTGGTTTGTCTTGAATTCTTGGTGCTGCCGTTGTTGAAAAACTACAAATGCAGGCGGTGTTTGTGTTCCAAATTCTCTGAATGAATTAGGGGTTGTACACTTTGAAATTGTGCAAGGAGAAAGTCAAATTCAGGTCCAAAGATCTGAATCCCTGTCTCTACAAGATGATTTGAATTTCCCGTGGGGTCATAGACATAGCAGCGTTCAATGTAGGTCGGCTGAATTTTGAAATCTTCAACAAAAAAATAACCACTGTTGTACTGTGCATAGTTATTCTACTTCAATGGTGTGTTTTGCATATGGGTCAGTGGTCAATGTTTTTTGGGCTCAGACGCCAGTTGGTGCGATCACTGTTACATTACATTACATTGCATTTGGCAGACGCTTTATAACCAAAGCGACTTTCAAAGGAGGACATAATCAAGCCAACATCACAAGCAAATATAAAGTGCACAGGAAATATACAGAACAACAAGTGCCGTTGATTCCCTTGGATTCCCTGTTAATTCCCTCGGATTAATTATTAGTAGACTAATTGGTAAATAATGTTCTGAATCAGGAGTTTTCAAAGGGGACCCCCTGGGGGGCCACGAGGGGATGCCAGGGTGGCCGCGGCAGGTTGGCAGGAAAATATAGCAAAAAATGAAATTAATTATTTGATAAATTGAATGACGCAGCCAAGATAAACCAAAATATGCTTAAAATCCCAGTGAAATCATTTTCTTTCCAATTTTTATATGTATTATGCTCTAGTACTTGAATGGTTTGAGGAATGCACAAACTTTATCAAATTTTGAAACCAGGTGCACAGAAAAAATAGTGTGACACGGCCTATGTTTGGTGGCCCTTGGCTGGAATCTAGCGGTATGTAGGTCATGGTTACGTTTGGGAACCTCTGTCTTAGATAATCCACTAAAACAAATAAAAAAACACCATTTTATCCATGCAATAATGCCATTAGCTGTGGTCGCACCACGCTGACGTCTGCTACTATTAAAGCATCTTTTCCCCACATACAGTCATGATTTTATGCATGAAACACTATGTTTACAGGTATTACACAGTTGATATAACAATATACACAGAGCAGGAGAGAGAGAACAGGGTCTGGTTGAAGGAGAATCTTTATGGATGTCTGTTTCTAAAAGACTGGGCAAAGTGCACTGATATAATGCCATTCATTCATGTAGATTCACACACACACACACCCCTCTAAAAGCTGCTGAACCAGTCAAACTGCTATTTCATCAGAGTCTCCAATTACACAGAGAGAGAGAGAGAGAGAGAGAGAGAGAGAGAGAGAGAGAGAGAGAGAGAGAGAGAGAGAAAGCCTGTTTCTGTGTCCCGGTGAATTTCGGTGGTGTTTGTTCACCTAAATTGTGTGTGTGTGTGTTTAAAACTGTGTGTCTGGCACAGATCCCCCTTGACTTGGCCTTGACTGTAGCTCAAACTGCTAAGGCACTGCTACACCATGGATCCGGGTTCAATTCTGACCCATGGTCATTTTCCAACTCTTACTTATCTCTCTCTCTCTCTTCCATTGTTGTCTCCTCTCAGCCTATAGCCTTGCCTGGTTAACACCAGACCTTATCGCAAGTGAGATTGTCTTTCAGATTGAAATGATTGTGTAGAACTAAAGGCACTATGGAAGTTCCAGGCTACCTATAGCCTGCTGTTCAATAGCCTAAAGGCAAGAAAAGCCCAAAACAATTTAAACTAGAAATGTATTCAGAGAGTGCAGGCATCCGCCATGGAAGCTGTTTGATAGAACACTTGACTATGTTACACCCTATTTTTTTCCCAAGTCCTTCTGCCTCCTTTTTTGTGGAGTTAGAAACTGGAATGTCAAAATTCGCCCTATCCCACAATCGTGAAGAATCTTTTTTTTAAATTCCTGGATCCGGCTTGTGATCCGTATCACCACCAAAATGTATCCACTTGTTCCTTTTTTCATTTCCAACGACTCCACAAAGTTTCATCCAAATATGTTCATTGCCTTTTTTTTAGTTATCCTGCTGACAGACAAACAAACAAACCAATGCAGCCAAAAAGATAACCTCCTTGGCCTCCTTGGTAACAAATACTTAAATTTGTCATCAACACTTCCCCCTTTGTGTCCATGCATTTGATAGGCCTACGCAACTGCTGAATAACATCTATGTCCATTCACACTCGTGGTAGAGTAGACAGACATTGGTATATAATTAATATATAATGTTAACACTGTATTATTATTATGTTAATATGTTAATAAACATATTATGTTAACAGACAACACATACACTCTTCCTGTTTATGGAAACAGGTAGGCTTTAAAAAAAAACAATACGGGTAGAGTAAAAAGTTAAAGGGGTATGCCACTATTTTGGGGCTTAATACAGTTAAAATCTTTGGCTGGGGTTTATAAAGGTGGTAAAGTGTAAGCCGTTGTCTTGCTTTAAGACAGGTTAAAAGAGGGAATATGTCGCTAAGCTAGTGAAAGTCAATGTATCCGTGTAGCATTGAAGCATGCTACACGGATACATTGACTTTCACTAGCTTAGCGACAAATGCCCTCTTTTAACTTGTCTTAAAGCAAGGCAACGCTTAACATGAAAAATAAGACACTTTACCACCTTTATAAACCCCAGCCAACGATTTTAACTGTATTAAGCCCCAAAATAGTGGCATACCCCTTTAAGACAAAGAGTATAAATTATATGCACCATGTCTTGCCATGTTCTATTAATTATCATAATTCCTTCGGGACTCTCGGACAGTGGATTTTGAAGCGGACGGATGTGATGAAAAGTGGGTTGCCGTGCTTTGAACTTGCTAGCTCAGCCACAGATGAAACCACTGACTGTGAGTAATGAATTCTCTTTGCCTCCCCTCTGATGTAATCGTAGGAGGAGTCCTTGGTAATGAATGGAAAGATAACCTTTGTCCAGCAGAGCTAGTTTCACTCCTTGCTTGTCGTTCTGCATTTTGTCCAGCAGGTGGAGTGTCGAGCACCTTTCCTCTCCCTCTTCACATTCACATGGAATACTGGGCCAGAACACTGGAGCGAAAAGCCCTGGCTGCAAGGGAGTGTGTGTGCGTAGCCTACCTACCATACATGTGTGTAGAAATATCTTGGTGTAGTTTCAGCTTATGTTCACTAGGGGGTAGTAAAGAGGCAAAATACACAAACATCTGCTTTATAAGGTGGTTCTGATGATATGGAAAGGTTTTCTACCAAGACATTCATAAACCTTGAAAACAAAAAGTAACCCTATTCATCTGCAATAGCCATGTTGTGCTCTGTATTTTATCCCATATACTGTATGTCACTGAACCTGCCCTGTTTTTGAAGTGGCTTTGGATAAATGTTTGTTAAATGTATGGCAATATCAATATGTTACTATCATATTTATGTTTTTTGTTTTTGCTTGGAAATGGGAGTTTGGAGGTTATGCGTCCCAGCATGCAGGCCTATGCATCATGGTGGAAATAGCCAAGGTGTGAAACACAACTTTGAATGCCAAAGACGTCCAATATTTAATTTATTCCTCATATAAAAAATATTGCGCTTTGTAAACAACATGCAGCATAGATAGGCCTAATGGTACTTGCCCTCTTACTTTTTGAATGGTTTTCTTGTGTCAGGTCTGCCTTTTGCTTTATTTGCTTATTTTTGCTTTCCAACTGACTCCTACCAGATTTGGGATGAGTTGACCGTTCAATTGATGAAAAACCAATGTGTCCGGTGCATGTATAGAAATTAATTGACAATAAAGCCAACATGACTGGAGTCTAATGAATATGAACATCAACATAGATCTTAAGCAACAGTCAAAAGACACATAGTGTTTTGGTCACGTGACAAATCAACTTTATTTTCTTCCACTTTTTTATTTTTCAACATCACTCATCACACACACATAAACACAGGAAAGGGACAAGCCTAGTTGGCCCTATGCTGACCAATCAGCGCCGTGTTTGGTACAATACTTGTAGCCAATCACAGCTAAGTTTATCAATTCTCAATTAAAAAATAATAATCTGTGAACCCGGTAGCCTTTAAAAAGCATCGATATTGGGACCGGGCTAAATTGGCATTTTTGTTGGTGAGATCACTACTTATGCTTTCTGTTTTGTTTCTGTCATGACTATGAGGTCAAGAAGCGTGCAAAGCTGATGGTGAATAATGGTGGTGGTACATGTTGGTTTATGGAATATTTGCGGTTGCGTGACACCATTGGTGTATGTTAACTTTGGATGATAAAGGCTAAGGTTTTATGGAAAGAAAAACAACTCCTGAACATGTGGACAGATTTGGATCTTTGATAGGTGTGGACAAAAAGACGGCCTAACTAACCCAGGTGGTTATGAGCAGAGTTGAAGTATAAAGTTGAAGTAGACGCACTCTTACATATTTCAGTAATAACACTAGTGGTGCGATATTGCATGGTTTCCACTACGTAATATCACACTACTAATGAGTTGTAATGGCATCTGTAAGAAGACCTCTACTTCATACAATTCTGGGTATGTGGGTAAGGAGAGACCTGGTGGATGTGCAGACTGCAGATATACAGGAGTGTTACTCCACAGTTGGAAGCATCAAGAGACAGTATAGCCTACTTGCTATCGAGTCCCATGGCTTCTAGTACGCACTGTCCATACAGCGCATGCATAGTACATACAACACAAGTCATTGGCCCCTTGATGTCAAGAGAGGGGAAGGACAGCCCGACTTGTCGAATCACGTTGAAATTAAGAACAGCCTTTTATCATACTGAAATGGAAGCCATTGAACCCTTAATAGCACACATCTGGGTCAAAGACCTCCAACATGAAATTGTCATTCCGTGCAACAGATACTTTTGCTTATTGTAATTGTAAAATAAAACATGATTTTTAATTCTTTTTCAAGTGAATGCATGAAAGCCACTTGGAATATAAAAAAAATCATGGGTTTTTTGCAGTTGCAGTAAGCAAAAGTATGTTGCACTGAATGACAATTTCATGTTGGACGTCTTTGACCCATCTACACTTCTTAAGTTCTCAACATGTAAATTTGTGACTGTGCGTGTGTGCTTGTATGTACGCGAAGAACCAGGAGGAGATTTTTATCTTCAGACAAATTTGTTTATGTTTGTTTCTTGTCTGAAGGACCGGAATTGAGAAGAAAAAAAACCAACCAGCGCAGTGCAGCATTCATATACAGTATTTAAGAATATAAGATTTGTATGCGAGTCTGGATGCATGTGTGCATGTTTCACAGCAGTCCTTCCTTGGAGAGGTGTTGATCGGAGGAGCTGGATTGCACTTGGTAGAGCAGAGTAGAGCACATAAGAGTAAAGATCATCCCCTCGCCTTATGAAGAACCCCTCCCGTTTCAAATTATGGCTGCGTTTGTGACGGCTCATTTCTGCGCAGCGTGCATGCACACTTTCATTTCAATGCATTCTGGTTAGAATTTTCCAACCAGAATGCAGTGCAATTTCGCATTGCACAGAAATGCGCCATCACGAACGCAACCCACAATTGTCCCACCCCTACTGGAGTTCGACCAGTCCAGTCCAGTTGTCCCACCCCCTTTGTCCCGTGCGCCCTGCCTTGGTAAGCTTTTCAGCACATTCTGTCGATGTGAACTCCATAGTTGACATCACCCATTCCATAGCCCCCCCCCCCCCACAGTCCCTTCCCAGAACCCCAGAACACCCCCCACACACATACACATCCTCCAGTGCAGTCCCCTTCAGCCCATCCTGATAATGTGCCTTTGAACTGCAGAGTCCAGACCCCACCATCATGCCATAGCCCCCTCCACAAAACCCTTACACATCACATTATCCCCCTCGCCCGTCCCCTTCCCCCCTTCCCATCATCCCCCAGTGCAGTTCCCCCCCCCATCCGTCTCAGCCCGTCCTCAGGATGATGTGAACTCCGGAGTCGGTGAACACGGGTCCGCTCATGTCTCCCACCTTCAGCGCAAACGAGGCATCCTCAAACGGCTTCTGCATCTGACCTGAGGGAAACACACACACACACACACACACACACACACACACACACACACACACACACACACACACATACACAGGGGAAGAAGAGGGTTTCATACCACTGTGTTTTCTGTGTCTTGGATACTGTAGCAGAAGCCAAAGTGTAAAAGTGCAGCTTGTTACCGGATTGCGTGCCTGTATATATACACGTGTCTGTGGACAAACCTATGTGTCTGTGCACCCAACTGTGCGTGTGTGTGCGTGTGTGCGCGCGCGTGTGTGTGTGCGTGTGTGCGCGCGCGTGTGTGTGTGTGTGTGTGCCTTCTTGGCAGATGAATTCTTGGTGGGTGAAGTTTAGTATCTGTCGTGCATGTGTGAAGGCAAGCTTCAGCAAACTACATGCGTGTGTGTGTGTGTGTGTGTGTGTGTGTGTGTGTGTGTGTGTGTGTGTGTGTGTGTGTGTGTGTGTGTGTGTGTGTGTGTGTGTGTGTGTGTGTCATACCACGTCCAAAAGGTCCCAGGTCTCCTCCGTTCCTGGCTGAGCTGCAGTCACTGAACTGGGAGGCCAGGGTCTCAAACTTCTCATCGCCAGACTTGATGCTCTCAATGTACTCTGCCACAGACAAACAAAAACAACAACATCGATATCTACGTTATTAATCATCTTAGTGCACTTGTGGCCTGGTAGTTAAGGACCTTCCTGCCATGAAAAAATAAAACACAACAAAAAGGAAAAACTACAGTTGACCTTCGTCCTGCACCTTTCCCTGGGATGTGCACAATCCTCTCCTTCAACTGAGTTAAGGACTTTCCACCTCCTACCTCACTCATTGGCTGAGGTACCCTCCTTGAGCATGGCACCTACTAACCCGACACTTCTCTCCGACTAAAAGTTCAAAAGATCCATGCACAGCTTCTAGGTGCTGGTAAACGCAGGAATATGCAATATTTCAAAAGGGAAAAGTTAACCGCACACTTGTTTGACTTCATGCACTTTTATTCAGAGCGAACAACGTGTTTCGCCTCTGTGCGTCATCAGGTTCGCTTAACTTTTTCCTTTTGAAATACTTCTACAAGTAACTTAAAGTCGCTTTGGACAAAGGTGTCATCTAAGTCAGTATGTTAGACGTGCGTTCAATATTGTAAAACTTTGCACGTACACAACCTGCTTGTATTCAGTGTTGTCAACTGATGATTGTACTTCACTGACTGAATAGCATCACATGCCCCAACTCATTTAAGCTTACACTTTCTTTCTACAGAACCCCACCCCTCACTCCCTAATTCTTCACCATCAACATCATTAGAGCCAGACGTCTCTATATGCATCACAGTATGTGTAGGCGTATGCGGGCCTTTCAAGCGGTGCAAACCATGAGCAATACCTTAGGGCTGTGTTATACTTTCCATACCTTATTGCACACACACGCTCGCACCAGGGGTGGAACTTAAACATTTTCCCCACCAGCCACTGTGGTAGGTAGATTCGAAAATCTACCAGTCACTCACAATTTTTACCAGTCACCATTTTTACCAGTTCATATTCAGCCATTCCAAACATTATAATGCAAAGTAAGATCATTTTCTGATCAATACTTTTGTTTCAGAGGTCATAAATTCAGTTATTGTGATGACAATAACTCTTTTCATTACCAATTTGCTTAAACCTTTGATGTTGGATGCTGCATTGCTGCGTATAATTCAGCATCAACCTGAGCGCCTGTAGAAAAATTTCATCCTTCAAAGTGACGGGATGGTTGACATATTTCACCCGCCAAAGGCCAAATTGACCGTCATTGCCAGGTGGAATGCTTATTTCCATCCCTGGCACGCATGCACACACACACACACACACACACACACACACACACACACACACACACACACACACACACACACACACACACACACACACACTCCTCCTCCTCCACTTACTCTGAATGAGGTCCAGTGCCTCGTCCTTGCTGCGCGTGATATTCTCCTCTCTCCATGACGACGGCCTCCTGGACTGGTTGTGCTTCACCAGCAGGTGAGAGCAGCGCACCTTGTCTGGCTCGCCCCGCCCGTCACATGACCCCGTTGGCCGCTCCCATTGGCTGGCGTTGGTGATGTGGTTAAAATAATACACCCTGTCTGTGGGGGAGAGAGAGGGGAAACACAAAGCGTTTGGAGTGGGGTTAAATTAAAATGGGTCACATTGGCTTAGGTCAGTTCCCAACCCTACTAGAGATTTATGACTCTTTTTTTGGTCTTTTATAGCTTTAATTATAATAGTACAGTGCGAGAGAGAGAGAGAGAGAGAGATGAGGAAGGATTTGCATATGACCGGGGCCGGAATCGAAAACGGGTCACTGGGGTAGCAGCCCAGTGCCCTAACCGCAAGAGCCACAGTGGGGCCGATTTATGGGTGTTTGACAGGATCTGGATTTGAACGTCGATGATGATCAGGCTAACACACCCTGACTCTATGTGAATAGCACGTACACATGACACTTGGAATCTAATATAGGATAGGTGTTTTGAAGACAGGTGTAATGAAGCATATATTGCAATTCCACATTTGATTTATGTATTCGTCCTAAAGACATCATAGTGTAATGACTATATAAACTCATGTAGTTCCAACACAATATTAATAAATGAAGTTCTTCAGTAAATCCTAAAAGAAGTCCAGTTGGACACCTAACTCTTTTGACCAAGAGTGTAACCTGTGAACCACTGATTCAGGGATAGCTCTAGTTCTAGCTGACCGAGACTTGAGGTGCAGTGTGCGGTAGCTCTGGCCTAGAGACTACACACACAAGGTCTATTTAGGCAACGCGACACCGTAGTTGGGCTTGGGCCTAGTAGGCACAGAATGAATGGAACACAGAATGACTAATTCGCGCCAGATACACAAACCCCATTCTATGACTTTCCCGCGAAGTTCAATGTTATTGATCAAGCAGACTTTATCATTTAATGACTAGGGTGAGAACATGTCCTTACTTGAGTATCTCCAAGACAGACAGAGAGGTTCTCAACGATAAAAACATTGAGAGGAAATTGTGCTAGCTGATTTTAGCTGACTAACACAACTACAACAGTGGTGGTCATGCTACCTAGCACAACATTGCTAGAATTTAACAAGGTAGCACAGCACAAGGTTATGCATGTCGTTTTGTACAGTCCCCCGCCAAGAGGGAGCCAGCAGGGACATGTGTTTTGCTGACAAAGTTACGTACTGTACAATATTGCATTGACTGGTGGCCAGGGAACAACAGTGCTGCAGTTAGCTAACGTCAGCTAACAGGGGTCTAGCCTCCGTTGCATGCGAATTGCAGTTGGATGACAATGTTGATTGTAAAACGCGTGCCTTGTTTGATTGATCACTGGACTTACTTGAACTGCGACTCATGCGCTTCTCCCATCCGGACGGTAATTTCTCATCATCTGCCATTTTTATCGGGTAATAAGTATTTGTTGGTCAGCTTCCCCCGTTGTCACACTGCACCCTTTTCCAAATGTTGCACTTGCTCCTCGTCAACAGAGGGCAGAAGAGATGTGAGCAGCACCGGGCGTGAACCAGAAATAGACGTATTAAAACAAGAAGTAATATGTATCTGTTTCAAGCAAATTATAATAACGACAATTCCTTCTAGTATCACACATTCGGTTAACACGAGCAGAGAAAATGGTTTTGTCCAGTTTTATGACAGTTTGGGTAAATCTATGTCAATTCACGACAGTTTTTCCTGCACGACAATACGGAACGGGCGACGGCATTCCCTCTTGCACCTCACGTGCGAACTTATTGGTCAGTATTTGCTGTCACTCATTATTTACAGCGTTTGATTGGCTCTTACCAGTTGTAACCGGGGTTTGTTTTCCGCCTGATCAAGAACACCAAACGTGCAAGCTTCGTCTTCTTTTTCTGTGGATATTTGCTGAATTTGGGCAAAAAACAAGTTAGTATACAACACGTTTTCAGCATGCCAACAGCCTGAATCAAAGTCTTTTCCACTTGTGAATGGACTGCCTGTAATACTACACATGTGGCAGATCTTCTACCATGAATGGTCATTCACTTAAGCGTCTGTCAACGTTAGCGAGATGTAGTATTAGCATGTTAAATGTATTGTGGGATAATTCCAGAATTGCATTTCAAGTTGCCTGCCATGTAACCAAAAACACTGTCTGTACCATAAATGATCATTGGTGGCAGGCGCATGACGTGAGGTTGAATTGGCGTTACCCTAGTACAGTACTTTCTTGCTTATCCCTTGTTATGTAGCTTTCAATGCAGTGTACTTGTTGGCAATGAATGCAAGCTAACTTTTTGACATGAGAAGGCTTGTAGCAACCCAATGTAAGTAGGCGGCTGGATGTGAGTGCCCGGATATCCGCCCGAGTATTTGCATGCATTTGCATTCATTTCCACCATCAGGAATGCTTTGCGGTACCACAGCTACCCTATGTGAGTCGCGCTGTGTCGCCTGACTGTCCCTTCTATAATATGACTGTAGCCTACCGTAACAACTCGGCCTCGGTCCCCGCGGCAAATATCCACCACACCACCACGGGTCCTCTGGTGTTGTGACCGTTTTAGGATCTTTTTTTCATATCCAATACTTGCACATTAAGAGTGACAATTCCATCATGGATGTTTAAACGATATGTGCGAATGCAGTCATGTTGAATTTAGGGTGGCCAAACCATGCCATGTCATGAAGAACGTGCATCACATTATTTAAACAGCTCGTGTAAACGGTTATCCTGAGTGCCCGTGTCTTTTTGGAGATCGGAGGCTTGATTAGCAATGGGAGAGAAATTAGTTGTGCGTGCGCACACGTCTGCACAATAGGCTGTCCACCGGACACGAAGTTACTGGCTCCAATATTTCAGCGTCCCGCTTGATTCTGTACTGACACTTTTAAGTTTAAATGAATAGGCTATGTCTAAATTATAGGCTCTAGTCTCCAATGTGCCTAGTTTCACGTGTTGTTGGCATCAATCTGCACAATAGGCCTATGCGGCATAACTTTTCGAGGGCTACATTTAGACCGGGTAAAGTATCGAGCATGGTCTGTCCCTTCAATAATATTAAGAGTGTCCCGTAACAACTCGGTCTCGGCCCCCGCCGCAAGTAGGCCTATCCTCCACCACGAAGGTCCTCTGATGTTGTGACCGTTTTAGGATATTTTCATATAATACAGAAATAAGAGCGTGCGCGCGCGCCTCTGACTGTATCTAGACACGGAGGGAGAATGGCTCCAATATTTATATTCAGCGCCCAGTTTAATTCTGCACTGACACTTTTAAATGTTATGCCCAGATATTCTTTTAACTTGTTGGATATCCTGATATTATGTTTCACTAATGTAAGGAGTAAAACTCAGAAACTTCCCGGGTGCTAGCTACATTTAGACTGGGTAAACTCGTGACTTTAATGCCTTCCGAAACGGGCTATTCCAGTGTCTATTTTAGACTATAGCCTAGCCTTGTGCAAAACTTTTTATTTAACATTGCGAATGGGCAGGATGATTTGCTTAGACACGCACGTGCTTCAGAGCAGCTAGAACTGTGCAAGGTGACTGCTGCAGTTTTCAGCTCAGTCCTCCTGGATAGCCTAATAAACACAAAATAATGCCGACGAGAAAGTAACGCCGTTATCTTTTGATGAATTCCCTTTGGGTGCCCGGTTGAGACAGTTTAATTTTCACACCCAAATCAATTCGGTTTTAAGTTATAATTTCATTGTATACTTTTTTATTATTATTTTGATGTCACAGGGTTTATTCCTTTGATTGGGAAATCAAGGAACTTTCTGGTGTCGCCGAAACGGCGATGTGCGGTGGGCTCTTTACGCACGGCACCTATGTCCCTCCTTCAGTCAGACTCAAATCGGACCGAAATCAAGTAGCTGAGGTTAAACTGTCGTAAATACACGACCGAACGCGAGTAGCTGAGGTAAAATAGACGTAAATACTCGGGCGGATATCCGGGCACTCACATCCAGCCGCCTACTTACATTGGGTTGCTACAAGGCTCTTAATAGACTGAGTAACCTAAGTTGGCAATTATGGCAATGACATTTCCATTTTAGGTGGTGATACCAGTTTTTCATGGTAAAATGACTGTCCACCCAACAATATTGCAGCATTGTTGAAGGCGTCACTTGACTTGACACTTGAGTAGCCTATATTGCAGTGCCCAAATGATGTGTGATACTAATGCCTGTCTGTGATGTTTTGTTATTTTTGGTTTTTCACTTTGAACTGCCTCTGCATTACTAAACATTTGTTGCCTTGTCTGTTTGCCTCACCAAACAGACTTTTCATTTTCTGGTGGCAGAGAAGAGTTGAGAAGATGATTGAAGTGGTGTGCAACGACCGTCTGGGCAAGAAGGTTCGGGTGAAGTGCAAGTATCCTTGTTTAGAGATGAATGCGGAAATACTTTTTTTAAAATCGTTTATTAATCTTAATCTCCTGTTTCTCTACGTTGTTGTAGTGTCCCCATTGATGTCATACTTTAGTTACAGTACAGAGAGAGGTAGCCATTTGGATGCCACTCGTCACAGTTTTAGTGAGCTGGCCTTCAAGTTATGTCTATAGGGCAATGTTGTTATGCAATTTTTTGTGTTTTTCTTACATTGTAAGAAAGTGGTCAGCAGTCTATCTGCATGACCCCTTGAATATGAGTTTGACTACATGATGAATTGGATTGAAGTGTCCGCCAAGTGTAAGCTTAGTATCATGTAAACACAAAATGACAAGTGAGAATATTGTCTTACTCTTTTGTTTTGTTGGGTCCCTCTTGTACTTTTGTTGAGCCTCTCTATGTCTTTGTATGTATCCGTATTGCGTTTGTATGCTGTAATGCCTGTGAAGCTTCTTTGAGCGCTGTCCAAAACCCATGTATTATTATTATATTTATATATTTATATTGCTATTATTATTTGAATTAGCCCATAGTCTGTCAGTTTGATTGACCAGCAGCCGTCCATGTCCATTTGATCCTTGACCTTTGACCCTAAGCTCAGAGGACACCATCGGTGACCTGAAGAAGCTCATCGCCGCCCAGACTGGCACCCGGTGGGACAAGATCGTCCTCAAGAAATGGTGAGAGACGGAGCTGTCGCTATCTCGGCCTCTTCTTTTCATTCTCTCATTCTCTCATTTTCTCTTACTGTCCTCAAATGATGATGATGATGTGTGATGTGTGTGTGTGTGTGTGTGTGTGTGTGTGTGTGTGTGTGTGTGTGAGCGAGAGAGAGAGTACCATAGGATTCCTGCTGCAAAGCTGTCTGTCTGTCTCTTTCTGTCCTCTGTCTCCTCTGTCTCATTCACTGATCACACACACAATCACAGATTCTCTCTCTCTCTCATTCTCTGGCCTTTTTGACGCCATGTTTGTCTGCCTGACACTGTCTCTCTCTCTATTTCTCTAATCTCTCTCTGGTCAACCTAAAAATGTTGAGGTCTCGGGTATCTCTCTTGCTCTTGGGCCTTTCTTTCTGTCTTTCTTTCTCTCTTTCTCTCTCTCTTTCTTTCTTTCTTTCTTTCTTTCTTTCTTTCTTTCTCTCTCTCTCTCTCTCTCTCTCTCTGACACACTATTGAATGATGAGCTAAGCTGTGCATGAGTTAGAGCTTGAAGACTGCTGCTGACCTGTCTATTCTCTCTCTGTTTTTTTTTTACAGGTACACAATTTTCAAGGACCACGTGACACTGGGAGATTGTATCCTTTTGCTTTGTTGTTCAATAGGCTTTCAATAGTTATTTAACAGTACGTTTTAGCTCAAATTATGCTATTGCAATAACAACCAAACAGGAGTAGGAAGACAGATGCTGAGGCACTCAAGGTTGGGTTTTTTTCCTTTTTTATTTGGCTACTATGCCTACGCGTTTCGGCCCTTATGGCCTTCTTCAGGGCGTATCAAGGGACAGGAGTGTTCATAAGCAAATTGACACTGACGGGGTAGCAATGGCCTACTGGTTAAGGAGTTGGTCTATCAATATCGGTGTTGCGGACAGATTTCACCTTTTAGACTGTGATTGACAGGTTGGGGGTGGTGACGTGCATGATTCGGTCACCTGGTGATTAGTTTTAGGATATCACCTGGTGCTGGGGATATGGCAGAGGAGTTGGTAAGAAAGTGGGTGATTTGTGGATGGCCTACTTTTGCCGACCGCATTGATAGTGCAATGATTTTATTACATCTGGCACTTTAAGCTCTAATTTGCACAGCCTTTGCACTTTCTGCACGTTTGACTTTGCACTCTCTGGAATCCATGCTTGGAATTACGGGATTTTAGCGATGTCATATGGATGGAATACCTTTGAACCTTTTAACCCTGAAGAAGAAGATAAGTAAATAAAGCCAACCAAACTGCAAGTGAAGCGTCCTGGAGCTTATTGCAAATCTAGCGAGTCGAGCAACTCTCCCAAATATCAGCCGCTTGGCGACTAAATATTTGTTTGACTAGCCGCCACTTCAATCGGGGTTGTAGGTTCGAATCCCACCTGACCACCCCATGGCTGAGGTGCCCCCACACTGCTCCAAGGACTATAACCAATACCCTGAATAATAACAAACGTAAGTGACTCCGGATAAAAGTGTCACCTAAATGTAATGTAATGTAATGTCATGAGATTGTGACATTTGAATTACAATGCATAGACAGGCTTATAGCCAGGTGTCACCAACCAGCCAGATATGAGTGTAAAGAGTGTACACAGGGCCCTCTCCGTGGCTCAACAGTTGAGCCAATGGTCAAAAAGAGAAAAACATGCACATCCGTCATAAAAAAATGGGTGCAGGACTATCAAAATCACATGAAAACTGAAAGTAAAGTCCGCGACACCAAGCTCCCAGGGCATGCTGCCCGAAATGTCACATTAAAATAAGAGAAACGGGAGCTTGGTGTCGCGGACTTTACTTTCAGTTTTCAACAGCTGAGCCACACATTGACTGGTGTGCCGGGGACCAGGGTTCGATTCTGGCACGAGGTCATTTCCCGATCCTCCCCCATCTTAACCAGGCTACGCCCTCCTAATGACGCAACACCTTTGGCATTGCTAAATGATTAAGGAAAAGAGCTCGTTCAAGTACTTTCTGAGCTCTGCCGGGCTGGGGAACTCCACCCACTTTGTTGGAAGCAATCAACTTCGAGCAGCTCCAACGGCCCTGGGTAGAGGCGTGTTCAAGGAGGTGACGTGGTTTAAGCAGGGACGTTCCATTGGGACTAAGAAATGTTTGGTTGAAACTTCAACACAGCCCTTTCTGGCATCGACCAGTTGCAAACCGAGGGAGGTGGGTTAACGTTGGAAACGTTATTCGTTATCTTAGGAAGGATCTGAGAACAAATTTTCCTCTGGGGACAATAAAAGTATGTCTGTCTGTCTGTCTGTCTGTCTGTCTGTCAGATGTGTAACCTGACCTTACAGTCCTTTATCAGTTGTCGGAGAGTGAAGAAATCATTGTTATGCATACAGTATGTTCATTTTTATATGGTGAATTCAGGTAATCATTTACATATTTGCAACCAGAGCCCTTGAGTTATCTGCCTTGACTTCACTATTCAGATGAGATCCATGACGGCATGAACCTGGAATTGTACTACCAGTAGAGGCCAGGATGGATGGATGGATGAATGAATGCTACACCTGCAGCTGCCAGAAGGTGGCAGCACTTGGACAACATTCAGAGTTGATGGAGCATAACTGAGAGACTCTCTGCAACACAAACACACACACACACACACACACACACACACTCACTCACAAACAAGACTCTCCACAACACACACACACGCACGCACGCACGCACGCACACACACACACGCACACACACAGTCAAAGGCGACGTCCAAAATGTTCACTTTTCCACCACACAGGGTGCAAGTTGTATTGTTTTTTTTTCCTTACATGGTGCACTACCATGCAGTGAATTAGTGCACTTTTTGGATTGAACATAAATACACTCATTCATATATATGAACGCAGACACGCCAACATTTGTCTTTTTTTTGTTTTGTTCGCCGTTTCTCAACATTCATGAGGTTGTTTTAAGTACTGATAGTTTTGCATAAAATCAATTCAAATGAATCCATGTCTACTCGTCCACACGTGTCTGTAGACAAAGCAGCAATGGTGAGGAGTTTTTAAAAAGACAGTGATCATGAATGAGGATAGTTACAGCTTTTTTTTTCTTTTGTTGTGATGCTTTTATTTTGATATCCTTTGAAAATAATAATTAAAAAAACAACAGGAAATTCTCACCCCCAGTACCGTTATTTCTACATTGCCCCGTTTGCACAGAGGGACGTTTGTTACCTAAACTGTACAGAAAGCGGTCAAGACGTAATGTTGAAAATCACATGACTTTATCGACGACATATCCGAACAATATCTATTCTTGCATAACACCCACGCTACTATTTCAACCAGATAAATACACTGCATCACACAACAAAACACAAGTCGTATCAGCACAGTTTCATACAAGCATTCATCATTTCATTTATAATCATTCATCATCATTACCCCATAACACAGGTGTCAAAATATCAGATATCCCCTTGATTGAAAATGTTGACATTATTTTGGTAGATAACCGCAAGTTTTAAGTCATCAGCGTGCATCACTGATACAGACAACCTTTTCTCCTAGCATAGGTGTAAAAAGTAATAGTAAATTCATTGTGTAAGTAGTGCAGCACTAGCACATACCATTACATAGCTGTTACACCAGCCAGTACCTAAAACCCAACAATTTACAAAGAAATTCACAAATTTGGTCAAACCAGCGTACAATCAGGTAGACTAGTTTACATTTACTGTAGGCCAACTACTCAGTGAAGTTACTTTTGTCGGGATCTTTTTTTTTAACCTCTACTTGTTCTTTTACATCTCTGCGTCCTAGCCCATTATCGAGAAATTCAGAAACAAAATCCATTTGCATAGGGTTGAGAGGAAGTGTGTGCAAGTGTGAGTGTGACTTAAAAGGTCATCAACTGTCTCAAAACTCAAAGGTGATCAATGAGATTTGCATGATTTTGCGCACACACACACACACACACACCTCTCCCCACAACCAACGGTGTAATGAAAGTTCCAGTTTGGTTGGACTATGCTCCTGGATGGGTGGGGCATGGATGTGTTTGACCAATCAGCAATGGCAAAAAGTTGAGGTGGCTGTCCAATCAGGATTAGCCAAAGGTATGAGAGGTCTGGCCTAATCAGCAGTAGTCAGAATTGTCCTCTTCCACGTAATTGGCCGGAAACAGTCCCACCTGATGAAAGAGGAAATGGGTTTGCTCACGTCAGAGAGTGTGGTTAACATTGTGTAAGTATGACTGAGCGTATGACATAGCATTTCTCCAGAGCGATTTACTGGTGCTGGGGCTGTCCCATTGCAACATTTTTTTAAAAATTAATTTACATTCGAATAGTACAACAATAACAGTTGGCCTTGTTACCTGCCTGTGCAACTCTTATCAAGATTAAGAACAACAAGTAAAATCAAAACACTGCATACTCGTTGACCCAAACAGGGATGCTGACAGTTTTGGCTGGGCTCTGGTCAGATTCACGCGAAAGGGCCCACCCCACCCAATACATGTACAATGCCCCCCGTGTCTGGGACAACTGACCCCTTTGTGTGTGTCCGTGGTCCAAGACCACAAGCACAAGCTGAGGACGGGAGCAGGTTGCATAATGAGATGGACACAGAATTATAAAATGTCAAAACCATACGTATCCACGCATACACCTCTCCTTTCCACCAGCCGTTATGGGCCTTCTTGGAAAACCATACTAAAATAAAATAAAAAATAAAAAATAAACACAAAATTATAATTGTAAAATCCGTACGTACCCGCCCGTACACCTCCCCTTTCCACCAGCCGTTGTGGGCCTTCTTGGAGATGATCTTGACGGTGTCTCCCTCGCGCAGGGACAGCTCCGAGCGGTCGCGTGCCGAGAAGTCGTAGCGCACCTTTGCCGTCCCGAAGTACCGAGCGCTCGAACGGGCTGCAGAAGAAAAGAGGGAGAGGACAGGAGACGAGGGAGAGACAGGGGTTAGATTGGTGTGTGTGTGTGTGTGTGTGTGACCTGTACGAGGTGGCTGTGTGCGTACGTGTTTTCCCTGATCCTGGTGTGTGTGTGTGTGTCCGTGTCTGTGCGTGCGTGCGTGCATGTGTGTGTGTTACCTGTGCGGCGTGAATGTGTGTGTGCATGTTCTCCCTGATCCTGGTGTGTGTGTGTATTTTTTTACCTGGCCGTGGAGGTTGTGCGGCTGGGCCTCCTATGTGTGTGTGTGTGTCTGTGTGTGTGCGTGTGTATTATCTGGGCGTTGAAGTTGTGCGGCTGGTCCTCCTGTGTGTGTGTGTGTGTGTGTGTGTGTGTGTGTGTGTGTGTGTGTGTGTGTGTGTGTGCGTGTGTGTGTGTGTGTGTGAGAGAGAGAGAGAGAGAGAGTGTGTGTGTTACCTGGGCGAGGGGGTTGTGCGGCTGGGCCTCCTGTCTGCTCCGGCATCTTATAAGGGTTCACCAGCGGCGTGTCCACCTCCTTAAAATACTCCTTCAGGGAGTTCTGCTGGTAAAACTCAACCATGTCCTGTGTGTGTGCATGTGAGCATGTGCGTGTGTGTGTGTGTGTGAGAGAGAGAGAGAGAGAGAGAGAGAGAGAGAGAGAGAGAGAGAGAGAGAGAGAGAGAGAATCAGTTAGAGAGAAAACATAGACATATGTGTGAGTATTTGTTAGTGGGGGAGAATGGAAAAAAAAGGAGAAATACCCATTAAAAAACAAACAGATGGTCTCGTTCAAACAACAATGACATCAGCATGTCTGGTGGTTACAATGATACAAAAAACATCCAGTAACTCATGGTGATATGCAGTGAGTTGCACAACAATGTGTGTGTGAGTGTGTGTGTGTGTGTGTGTGTGTGAGCGTGCGCGCGTGCGTGCATGTGTCTGTGAGCGTGTGTGTCTGTGTTTGTGTCTGTCTGTGCGTGCGTCATACGGTGTGCGTATATGTGGGTGGTATTATTCAGGCTTGTGTTGCATAGGCAGCAAAAAAAGTCCATCCACAAGACAAAGTAAAAAAAAGAAAACTAAAATAGAAACATATTAACCAATCAGTGACATTGTGACATAAGGCAGAATGGTTCCAATATTTCTACATGACTTTAGGGAATTTCAGATCAGAAAAATGATGACAAGGCGAAACTATGCCCACAAAAAAAATATTTCTAGACTGATACATCAGCTACTTTCACGTCGATTGTTTTTCACTTTGTGCAAAGTTTCTGAGGAAACCTGTGTCAGGGCTTCTGAAACCTCTGCATTGACACTCATTCACTCAATGGGAGGGTGGGTGGATATTTTCTGCTTTACAGTACTGCTTGGTTAATTAATCCAGTAAAAAGGAAGTACTAGAACAACAACAACGTCTCCTCTCGACAACATCCTCCGCTCGTTCTTTTTTTCCCCTGAAGCTACTGTACGTGCACCACGACTTCTCGGCGTGTGACCGCTCGGAGCTGTCCCTGCGCAAGGGAGACACCGTCATGATAATCTCCAAGAAGGCCCACAACGACTGGGCTTTTAAGTCTTTATTTTTCTAGATAGGACATTGGAGGAGAGACAGGGAGCGAGAGACGGGGAAGGATCGGCAAATGCACAACAAAGCAGATCTTCTCCATGTCCGCCATTTTTTGATTTACCGGTTGTAGATGTCTTTCACTGGAAAACGTACTGTACTTTGCTCACTAGTAAATACTATATCACTTAGTAATTCATGAAAAGATCAAAAATTGTGAATGGGCAGCATATATTTAGGGAAAAAATCTAATTACTTAGCAAAAAACTCACCACAATGCCCTTGAAGGCCTTCTTGTCGTTGATCCGGAAGAGACCCTCAGACGATGTGATCTTGATGTGCCTGATGTCCATGTTGAACCTGAGGTGGTACGGCAAGTAGAGAGGGACAATTTCAATTTTTCTTTATTTTTCCTTATTTTTTTAAGATGTGAAGAGAAGATTTATGCTTATGCACCACCATTGTAAGGCACAGCAATAGTTTAATCCCACACATCCAGCGTGAGAGAGAGAAAGAGAGAGAGAGAGACAGACAGACTGTTGAAATCAACTTCCTTGAAGGTACAATACAGTATGTGGGTTGTTTTTATCTGTCTGTGAGTGACTGTGTTCTTGGTTCTCTGTGGAAGTGAAAACATAATTGACTTACCGGTAAAGTATAGCTGTATGTATGTGTGTGTGGTTGCGAACTAACCCCTTTGTCCCCATCAGCTTCCCTGGATATGTGTGTGTGTGTGTGTGTGTGTGTGTGTGTGTGTGTGTGTGTGTGTGTGTGTGTGTGTGTGTGTGTGTGTGTGTGTGTGTGTGTGTATGTGTGTGTGTGTGAGTGTGTGTGTGTGTGTGTGTGTGTGTGTGCACAAGTGTGTGTGCATGTCACTCACTTGATGCTGATGGCAAACTCTCCGCCGTCCTTCTGCCTGACCAGGAAGGTTCCATCCGATCGGGCCTGCAAGAGGTTCTTAGCCTCAGAGCGGTCCATGTTCCCCGCAAACCTGCAGAACGCGGAACCAGCTCAATTACATATCCTTAGACAACAGCATTACATAATATTACATTACATTACACTTAGCTGACACTTTTTATCCAAAGCAACTTAGTTGCTTACATGCAGTTATTTTAAGAAGGGCCTACATGGTATTGGTTACAGCCCCTGGAGTGGAGTATGGGGTTAGGTGCCTTGCTCAAGGGCACCTCAGCCATGGAGTGAGGTAGGGAGTGGAAGGGTGGGATGCGAACCTGTAACCCTCTGTTCTAAAGCCCATCTCCTTAACTATTAGGCGACGACAGCGCCCAGCATCATTACATTGCATTACTTGCTGCTTTAATCTAAAGCTGTGTTTCCCAACCTTTTTGGTCTTGCGGACACCCTTAGCCTTTTTGTTGTGACATAAGCAATGGGGGTTAGGTGTATCATGGATCTATGGGGACTATGTTTCACTACTTCACCCATGATGATATTGGGCAACCTGGACTCAGAAGCTACGTACAATCCAGTGCCATGTTTTACCTGTCCAAATGCCTTAATTGTACAGGTGAAATCAGGTCGTTTGGAAAATGTGGCACTGCATTGCTTCTGAATCCAAGTAATGTAATGTAATATGAACACATATGAATTCACGAATGCAAATGACTTACCAAGGAAATCCAGATAGGTCCGGTGTAGGGTTCTGAGAAACACACACACACACACACACACACACACACACACACACACACACACACACACACACACACACACACACACACACACACACACACACACACACACACACACACTTTGTTTCTATACGTAATACTACAGTAGGCCTACTAGGAGAATTGAATGTCATGATATTATCATCCAATGAGAGGGGAGTTTGATGCCATGTCACATTAGTATCATCCAATAGAAAGCAAGCTTACCGGCCTATAGGGCTGCACTTTATTACAGGGGAACCAGCCCACCTCACCAACCGTGACATTCCTGCCCTGAAACACGCACACACGCACACACATGTGTAGACATGGACACACACACACACACACACACACACACACACACACACACACACACACACACACACACACACACACACACACACACACAGTAAACAATAACATAATTTACAAATGATGCACAAAATGCACAAACACAAACATTGAACAACACCAATCACCACCCCACATACGTACACACACAGACACACTTTGGACATGTGCATGCACGCACACACACACACACACGCACGAACGCATACACACACACACACACAGTGTATCACATACTAAGTTCCTCTAATGTGAGTGTGGTCTAATGTCTGTCTCAGGCATGGATGCCCACTTCAACTTCCACCTTGTTTATTTAAAGGACAGGAAGGCCCCACTGTTATTTTGAGGACTTTTCTTGCCCGCTAGACACCACAGACACACACAGACACACACACACACACACACACACACACACACACACACACACCATGAACTTCCCTCTTGAAAGACACCCTTCAAAGACAGACACAGTGGAGACACACAGGAGTGGATCCCCAGTGTCAGAGGGTTCGTGTGTGTGTGTGTGTGTGTGTGTGTGTGCGTGTGTGTGTGCGTGTGCGTGATTGATCAACAACAGGAATAATTTCTCTGTGTCACACAGAGAGAGAAAAAGAGAAAGAGAGAAACGAAAGAGTGAGAAAGAGAGAGTGGGCCCAACTGATGTATCAGTTGAGAGTATCCATTTGCTTGTGTCCTCCTGATACCAGGCGACAGAAGTTTTATTCAATTTTGCAAACGCACCAATCAAAGGTCATTTGAAAAAGTTGTTGTGCCTTGGCGGACTGCGATCGTTTTCACAATAGAGTGTGACGAAGGTCTTCCTGCACCTGTTCGTCCCCCTCCCTCTGGGCGCAAACCTGCGACCTCGTCAACTACATCGGATCAGAAATGGGAGGCATAGTCCAATACCGCTGGACTAAAGGACCAGTCCCCTAGCCCAGTGTTTCCCAACCTTTTTTGTCCTGCGTACCCCCTAAGCCATTTTGTCATATGATGAGTACCCCCTCGCCCTCACACATGCTCTGTTCCTCTATCCCAATGTGACTACACTCAATAAATTTGCTATTATTACATTTTTCCGCGTACCCCCTGCAGTGTGCTCGCATACCTTTAGTGGTACACGTACTCCTGGTTGGGAAACACTGTCCTAGCCCAACGGCATCGACACTGTATGAGGCTATAGGGAGGGAGGTTTACTAACGTTCCACGCCAACTCTGCTAGTTAGCCTCTGTTACAGGAGGCGAAGCATCAGCAAGGCATGTGGCCACAAGCAAAAGGAGAAGACTCGATGTTAGATCAAAGAATCATCTAGTAGGGTAAGATACCCCAAATCCCGCCTATATTGCAAAGGAGTGTGCTCAAGTTCAGTCTCCAGAGGGGACGTTGTACTCTCCCTCTTCTTCACTTTCTGTGGTGTTTGGTGGATAAGATGTGCGCTACTGCCATCTACAGCGCTAAGGGAACCCCATTTTATTCTCAATCTTAAAAGGGACACTGTGCAGGAAATGGTCAAAAAAGGTACTGCAACTATGCTGCTCATGGAAACTGGGTTGCCTATTGCCAGATTTCATATTTTCGTGAAAGTTTACTCAGTAATAAACTAATATTTTCTAGTATGGCCCAAGTACAGTCCTTTTTGCAGCTAAAAATGGCTATTTCTGGAAATTCAAAATGGCGGACCATGGAGAAGATCCCCCTTTTCATGTATGAAAAGTGCCATTTTTCCAGTCATAATGAATACTTAGAATTTGATTGCTGGTAGTAAGTATTCATGAAAAAGGTAACATTAGTGAATGGGCCGCATGAATTCTGGAAATAAACAAACTA
Source organism: Engraulis encrasicolus (assembly GCF_034702125.1). NCBI lineage: Eukaryota > Metazoa > Chordata > Actinopteri > Clupeiformes > Engraulidae > Engraulis > Engraulis encrasicolus. The sequence goes on along the minus strand of NC_085857.1, from coordinate 44,493,216 downwards.
AAAATGTCACACAGTCTCCCTTTAAGTCTCCAAAGGTCTCCTAACTGAAGGTCTCCTAAAAAGGGGCGTTCACCTGACGTCACATGGATCCAGGAAAAGTATGGACTTGATTTATCTTACTCTACTAGCCGATTCTTTGTATTGTATACTCATGAACGGGCATCTGGGTACTTTTCTCCTAAATGTGCGTTACGCCCATTTATAGGGGAAAACAAACCGAATGTCTCATCAACTTACATGCTACATCGGCTACCCGAAATGAACAAAGTACAAGCTTCAGCCATGGCTGTTTCGCTATATTATTTGAACAGCTGGCAACACAACACGTTTTCGGCATGTTGAGCGTGAACAACTCTAGTCTACAGGTCCTTATCTTTAGTTTATTAAAACCCAACGCCACCAATTGACTTGCATTGGCTGTTTTCCCCCACAAATGGGCGTAAACACTCATGGAAAACGTCACGCCGTTCATGAGAATAGGTTAGATGATGAGTTGGACATAGAAAGATCAGCCCCTTCCCCTTACACACCTCCCACCACTGTAGGTCCGCCTCCGCACGTGTCAGTTCGATGACATCACCGTGGGAGAGGTGCAGCGGTTGGCCGAAAGCCACGGGGGGCGGAGGTAAGCCATAGTACTCTTCACATACCTCCATCTTAGGAAGACCTGCGGAGATGAAAGAAGAGGAGATGACAGATGGCAATATGAATACTATGTTAAGTCCCTTTGCATGGTCATGCCCCATTTTTATGTGTTTACCCCGCCCAGATTCCAGTAAGCCGGTGTGATTTTCAGAACGGCCTCGGCCTTGGTTCTAAGCGAGGTG
>NC_085857.1:44484889-44487389 GCF_034702125.1 Engraulis encrasicolus | reverse complement strand
GCACGCAGGCACGCAGGCACGCACGCACGCACGCAGACACGCAGGCACACAGGCACGCACGCACACACACACACAAACACACCGTAAATACACTCACTCACAAACACACAAACACACACATAAGATTAAAGACACATCCTGAGTATTGAATATACTGTGAATTGAACTGAAAAACACTAAATTTGTGACACAGGAACGGGTACATTTCAATATAATAGCACACTAAGGGAATAGTGTATTTATCCCTTGTAAGGTGTTTGGGTCAATTTGACCCGTTTTCATTTTTTTTTGCTTGAGAAGAATGGTTTCAGTTATTCTTTCTTTCACACTGAGATTTGCTGGCTTTGACTCATTTTCTGTGAGGAACATGAATCTGAAAAGAAAAGTAGTGACCCTAACACCTTCTATGTAACAAAAACATGAACACCTTACAAGGGTTAGGTGAATACTGTTAGTAAATGATGTAGTGCACATATGGCACTTTGTAAGTAGGAGTATACTGAAGACAGTGAGGACTCTTTGTGATAGTATGCTAAGGTGCCACTGTGTAATATTGTTAGTAGTTTATATCAAGAATTCATGCTGCCCATTCACAAATGTTACCTTTTTCATGAATACTTGACACCACCATGAAGTTCTAAGTAATCATTATGATTGAGTGATCTGCTCCATGTCCGCCAATTTCAATTTCCATAAATAGACATTTTTAGCTGCAAACTTTACTGTATTTCACTAGTAAATATTAGTTTATTATTTAGTAAAAAATCATGAAAAGATCAAATTTGGCAATAGACAGCACAGTTTCAATGAGAAGCATAGTTGCAATACCTACTCTTGCCACCATCCTACACAGTGCACCTTTACAGGAGTGAGTATGTACACTAACCTTCATGGCATCCAGTGCATTCCGCAAATTCTCCTTATCTGCAGCGTTCACAGTGTGTTTCATCAGCTCCTGTAGGACACACGCACACACACACAACAAAAATCACAAAAAAATACATGAATGACAAAAGTTAAAGCTGTGTGTGTGTGTGTGTGTGTGTGTGTGTGTGTGTGTGTGTGTGTGTGTGTGTGTGTGTGTGTGTGTGTGTGTGTGTGTGTGTGTGTGTGTGTGTGTGTGTTACCTGTAGTAGCAGCAGGTGATATTTCAGTACTCTGTGTGTGTGTGTGTGTGTGTGTGTGTGTGTGTGTGTGTGTGTGTGTGTGTGTGTGTGTGTGTGTGTGTGTGTGTGTGTGTGTGTGTGTGTGTGTGTGTGTGTGTATGTATGTGTGTGTGCGCGTGTGAGTGGTACCTGTAGTAGCAGGTGGTATTTCAGCACTCTCTGCATGCGTGCGTGCGTGCGTGCGTGCGTGCGTGCGTGCATGCGTCCGTGCGTGCGTGTGTGTTACCTGTAGTAGCAGGTGATATTTCAGCACTCTCTGCATGGGCACCATCAGCAGGTCTCTGAGGGAGAAGCGACCATTATTGGCCCTGTTGGAGCACTCCTGCAGGACACACACACACACACATGCAGACACACACATGCAAACACACACACACACACACACACACACACACACACACACACACACACACACACACACACACACACACACACACACACACACACACACACACACACACACACACACACACGCACACAAACACGCACACACAAACGCACGCATGAATGAACACACGCACACACACACGCGCGCGCACGCACACACACACACGCACACACACACACACACACACGCACACACACACACGCACGCACGCACGTACGCAGGCACACAAACACAAAGAGAGAAAGAGAGAAGGAGGGAGGGAGATAGGGAGAGAGAATATGCATCATATGAGAGCAAGTCCTGAACCAAGATGAGTGGTCATTCGGTGCAGATCGGATCACGAGTGGTCTTTCTTTATACCATAGTCGAAATTGTCTCATCGTTGATCTGACTCGGTCTTTGATGAAAAAGCTCAACTACATCATAAAAACACAGCCATCTATGAATACTCATATGAGTCCGATGAAGACTCGGTCATTACGTAACATTTTGATAAGAACAAGTATGCCTAAGGGATATTGTTCAGTGAGAAGGTCCCTGACGTTGAATAGCGACCGACAGACTGATGCAGGACCGACCCCGACACGGAATGGTAAAATAAACAATAATGCTTTGTCCACACCAAGAGCGACCTACGCAAACGGAGCAATGGAAGTAATTATTTCTCTATGGAGAGCGCGCAGACCAGTGTGAATTCGCCAGGAGCGAAGCGAACAGAGCGACCAGAGCGAATTTTAACAATAAATAGTCAGCTAATCTTATGGTAATGAGCTATACATGGTTCGGCGAAAACCAATTGGAACGTTCCCAATGGCTGTCAAGGCTGTCAAGCCAGAGCCGTTATGTGATTAGCTAAATCAAACATGTCAATGCGGCGTCCAGAGTGAATACAGCGAATTCAAGGCGAAACTTCTTGTGCTACCTCCGCTACCAGGCTGCGTAGTTC
>NC_085857.1:44477389-44479889 GCF_034702125.1 Engraulis encrasicolus | reverse complement strand
TGTGTGTGTGTGTGTGTGTGTGTGTGTGTGTGCGTGTGTGTGATAGCACATACCTGAACCCGGCGTTAACTGCAACATAGGTTTGGGACAATATGGATAAGGTGTCAATCACCTATAACACACACATACGCATGCACGCACACACATGCAAACACAAACACACACACACATACACAAAGTTAGTCCCATAGGTCATATTGATACAGTACATAGCACTAGTGCATGGTACTATACTAGAACGAAGGTAGACATGAAACATTGGTCATTGTGATACGTACGTAGGTAGAATTAAAGTAAGGGTATGAAGTGCAAATTGAACCTAATAATAGCAATAGCAACAGCAAATATTTCAGGTTGCGAACAGCTACTGTAGTTAATGTTAAAGGGACACTGCAGGAAATGGTCAAAAAAGGTACTGCAACTATGCTGCTCGTTGAAATTGGGCTGCCTATTGCCAAATGTGATCTTTTGCTGAAAGTTTACTAAGTAATAAACTAACATTTTCTAGCATGGCCCAAGTACAGTCATTTTTGCAGCTAGAAATGGCTATTTCTGGAAATTCAAAATGGCGGACCATGGAGAAGATCCCCCTTTTCATATATGAAAAATGCAGTTTTTTCAGTCTTAATGAATACTTAGAATTTGATGGTGGTGGTAAGTATTCATGAAAAGGTAGCATTAGCGAATGGGTAGCATGAGTTCTGGAAATAAACAACTAAAAATCTCACACAGTGTCCCTTTAATGGTAGAGTATGTATGATTATGCCATTGGGGGTTGCTCCCTTGTACGGGTGAGGGATACATGCAATGCTGTGTGCTCTTGTGTTCTGTGGAGTGCTGTCACAATGGAAATGGGAGTTGGAGTTTCCCAGTTGGGCTTTAACTTCACTTAAAACTGTTCAGCACAGTGAGCTGCATGAATGTATGAACTGATAGAAAAGCAGTACAAAAAAACAGAACAAATGTACTTGCCTTGTCCTGCAAAAACAAACCCTGCTGCACTGCAGTGTCTGTGCTACACAAGTACAAAGTATGCAGTTACAACCAGGGCTCTAAATGAACTTTTTTCATTACCAGACGTAAAGGTAGTATGTAGATGCTAATCTTACAAACCAAACACACTCTCACCAATGAGTCAAAGCGGTTTATTAAAGCGGCTACCAGCCAAACTGAAATTTCTTAAAGTATTTTTTTTGGGGGGGGGGGGGGGGGTGTTGGCCTTTATCATTACAGGACAGTGTGAGAGTAGACAGGAAATGATTGGGAGAGAGAATAAGTAAATCCTGGACATGACCCTGACCGGACTCGAACTCGCTTAGCACGTTGTGCCACAGCGCCCCTGCCAAACTGAAACTTCACCAGCATTTGTGCGGTTGTCCGGCGTTAATTCACCGCCCTGATCACAACTATACAAATACAGTACACATGCACTTGGCTTGCTGTGCACTGTGCACCGCAGCATCTGCACTGTGAGCTGATGTGATGTGAGAGAATGACTCAGATCGCAGAAAGTCCAAGAGTGCAAAGGCACCATACACCACAACCCAAAGTGCAAAGGCCACTGACTCTGACACCACAAGGCAAGCAGCTAGACAGACTTCAAAGGATAAGTGGCAGGTATTTCAGAGAGACAGAGAACTAGAGAAAGAGGGGAGGGTGAGCAGTGAGAGAGCCAGCGGGACAGAAAAGAGAGGGCATTTTGTAGACACTGTCAGGGGCGTAGCAGCAAACTGTGGGCCCTATGTACAATCAGCACCAATGGACCCCCCCCCCCCCCCAAGCCATATATCTACGCAAATCAGACTGCCCTGGTAACTCAGTCACACTTTACCCCCCTGTACGACACCCTTGGACACTGTCAGTATGTTTACATCGTGCATAGTGTAGTCGAACTATGGCGGTAATCAAGCTAACCTTGAAACTGAACTGTAGTGTGGCAAATGTGAATTAAGTGGATGTTTAAAGATGGCAAGGCCAGGCCACCAGGCTCAGATCACCAACACACAAGAATCCGCTTCAGGAGTTTGGAGGCAACTGTGGCCTAATGGTTTGGGAGGTGGTCCTAAAATCAGAGCATGGCAGGATGGAATCCCACCCTTACCTGTCCCTACACCTCCCTACACACCCATCCATGGCTGAAATGCCCTTGAGCAAAGGCACCTACACTCCACATTGCTCCACGGACTGTAACCAATACCCTGCAGATAACTAAGTCGTGTGGATAAAAGCATCAGCTAAGTGTAATGTAATGTAATTTAGGACACCTCCATATTTGAAAAAAAAAATCAGAAGTATATGTATATGTTCAAAACTTAGTTTACAAGATACACAACAAACAAACCCTGGAGAAAACCCTTGACATAAACACACACACACACACACACACACACACACACACACACACACACACACACACACACACACACACACACACACACACACACACACACACACACACACACACTGACCGAGAGATCTAGAAAGACACAGAAACTCATAG
>NC_085857.1:44467389-44469889 GCF_034702125.1 Engraulis encrasicolus | reverse complement strand
CTCTCTCCGTCCATCCTTCCATCCATCCATCCGTGACGAATAGACATCTAACTGTACCTGTGACATCTGAGGTCGGAGGTTGATCTCTCTGAGGTTGATTGCTTGGGGCTGCAGGTTGTTGAGGAGCTGACACAGCAGCACGCCGTCCCTCAACGCATGGGCCAGCTCACACACCTACAGGTGCATACACACACACAGATGAACATAAACACACGCTCACACGCATGCGTGTGCACACATGCACAGGCACACGCACAGGCACACACCCGCACGCACACATGCACACACACGCTCGTATGCACACACACACACACACACACACACACACACACACACACACACACACACACACACACACACACACACACACACACACACACACACACACACACACACACACACACACACACATACACACCACCACCAACAACAACAAAGAAAAGGACACCATATCTCAATGCACACTCCTGCGGTATAGACACACATATGGGGTCAACATAGAGAGAAACACACGCACGCACAGGCAAACAGTATAGAATCCACCCAGGTGAATACAACCCACACAACACACACATGCACACACCTACATGATCTCGAAGGAATTGCGTCTAATTTGTCGCGCAAACCCAAATTAAAATTACGACCAGATTACGACACATTCCCTTTGATGTCACACATGCACAGTGGCCATGCTGCTGTCGGGAGAACACAGAGGCCCAGTCAAACTCGGGTTCTGATAGGTCGAGCTTCAAGATAAATAATCGCATGGGTGCACTATTCCTTTTCAAGTTCACGTGTATCTACTCAACGCCCTGTGATAGGTTAGGTTTAGGGATGATTTTGGTCTGGGCACTATTTCGCAAACAAATTTGCCATTCCCTTCTGTTTTTCGCTGTTCTTGGCAAAAGTAAAGCAGCAGAAACATTGCCTTATTGACAGGTTAGGTTTAGGGGTGGTTTTGGTCAGGGCACAGTGGAGCATTTTCGTGTTTGAAGCTTGATTCTGGATGCAATTTCGATTTTGTTTTACGTGACAAATTAGACGCAATTCCTTCGAGAACAGTCTCCACACGCACACACACACACAGGCACGCACATACACACACATAGACGCACAGGACTCACCTGTGCCGTTGGGAAGGTGACCCTGTGGTTTTCCGGCAGCACTCTGCACTGGATGAGCCAGCCCGTACACTGTCTCCACAGCTCCATGGCGACTGCAACAATGGAATCCCCTTGGCAACCGTGGGAACCCCTAACAAACGCTCGAGAACCCACTCGTCAACAGAAGAACCCCCAGCGACAATGCAGAACCCTTGGCAACAATTCAAAACCCCGGCGGCAACAATGGAACACCACTGTCAACAGTGGAACCCTGTCACCAGCAGTGGAACCGTGAAACGTGGTAATAGTGGAACCCCGTAGCAAACGCTAGAGCCTAGTTAGCAACAATATAACCCCCAGTCAAACAAAACAAAACAATATTCAGAGAAAGCCTCTTCGAGTCCACTTTAGGGACAACCTGGAAATAGGACTAGTCTAGACAACATAAAACAGCGGACTTTACTAATTCACAGCGGGGGGGAAAAAAGCACAGCTAAATTAAAGTTCAGATCAATAAGAAAGCAATCGTGGCCTGCTCACAAGCCAGAGCGCATTCAAGAGCGAGAGCAATATAGAGAGTCTCGTTATCTTGTTGTCCAGATATGGAGATAGGTCAGACTTGCTCATTCGGGGTGCTCTTGTCTGTGGTCTACGCCACAAAGTTAACACTGACCTGCACACCACATGTTCTCATTAGGCTTGCATTCAGACCACACCGCACTGTGCTGGGTTATATAGCACTGCACAAGTCTTTTGTCTCTTTGAGCAACGTTGTGTCGACCATTGAAAAGGAGGTTTAAAAAAAGACCTGCGATGCGCAATGCGAGTGTGACTCAGCCAGGCAAGTGTGTATGTGACTGAGAGGCAGAGCAACTTGTGTGAGTGTATGTGTATGACAGAGTGCTAAGTCTGATTCAGTGCTATTTGAAGGGACACCACTGCAACCCAGTTAGAGACCTAGTCAACTTAACAAAGACTGAAAAGCATAACATCACACACACTAGTCAAAACTCATCACACAAGAGGCTACACATTCACATTCACAAGAGCTTTTTCCAAGTCTTTCACTAACAGCTCTGTTCCAAAGGAACTCTGCCAACTGTGCAGTAACCAAAGAAATCATATGAAATCACACAAATCCACAGGTATGTAGTCTTGCTCTGGCCGAGTACAAATACATCTTCAAGATTTTTCCTCGAAAACGGTCAGAAAAGAAAAAAAGGAAAAAATAAAAAGAAAGACTCCAAAGTACATCCAATCAGAGCAGGTTTCTAGTCTCCTTGGGGTTAAACTCCTTGCAAGGGGTCATCGAGGGTGAGTTGAGTGGAAGTTGAACTGATTAGAAATGAGTCTTGTTCTGTTGAGTAAAGTTGAGTAGAATGGACTTGAGACAAGTT
>NC_085857.1:44452389-44457389 GCF_034702125.1 Engraulis encrasicolus | reverse complement strand
CACACACACACACACACACACAAATGAAAATGAAAGTACGGGATGTGAAATTGTCATTCGGTATTTCTCTTAAGCGGAAACAGTTACTCGTCACAGTCACAGTGCATGTTGACATGCATGTTTCTTTAGGTGTAAATCAGATTTCCAATGTTGATGGCATTCATACATCCCCAACCCCTGTCAGTCCCACCATGCTTGACTAGCCAGATAATACACTTTTTTTGTAAAACTCACTTGTTTACGACCACACATGCTTGACACCATCTAAATCAAATGTATTTATACACATGGGGCCCTCAAAGGACATTTTAGGGACTGTTCGTTATTTATTTTCGGGGTCACCGGAAGAAAATAGGGGAGGGTCACGTCATTTTTTTCATTGCTGAGGGGAGGGTCATCAATTTCTTTTAAGCTGGCTAGGGGAGGGTCATCCAAAAATGTTTGGCACATTTATTAGAAAAAGCATTCCTACCTTGTTTGTATGCTTTGATGTAACATAGCCTCAGAAACGCTTCTCCATTTAGCTAAAATTGATCACAGATTCATACCCCGTTGTGTTCTGTTGTGTCGAAGAGCTATCATAAGTTATCATAAGCTAAATCAAATTATAAATGTATGAAATGCCCCCGCGTTCGTGAAGTAGACTACTATAGTTTTCAAGAGGGCGCCTACAATAACATCCAGTAAGCTAGCAGCAGCGTTGGTCAATCAACGTTTGTCAAAAAAATAAAAAATAAGGTAGAATAGGGCTATTTACTACTTCTCCATAGGGGAGGGTCATGCATTTTTTTGACGGCGTCGCGGGGAGGGTCATCAAAGTTTTGAAGCTCGTTAGGGGAGGGTCATGCAAAATTTGACGATCAAAGGTGGACATCTTCCGGCGACCCCAAAAATAAATAACGAACAGTCCCTTATAGACATACAATTCTGTGTTTGGTGCTATTTAAGAGTTTTGTCTCATATATATCTTCGATTACTTTGTCAGCGTTTCCCAACCTTTTTTGTTCTGCGTACCCCCTAAGTCAGTGGTTCCCAACCTATGGGTCGGGACCCCCCTTATGGGTCGCCAAAGATCCACAGGGGGTCGCGGAGCCCTCTTGATTTCAAGGGGTTTCGTTTTAAATATATATAGCCCATGTTGAATAAAAGACAAAGCATTGAACTAATAAATGCATAGATGCAACAAATTGTAAGTGCTACATTAAACATTTATTCTATATTTGACCAAAGACGAATTGAGGAATAAAATAACTAAAATAAGTTTTCGCAGGAAACGGAGGGCATCTTGTGACTCCGTCTCGTGCGGGCGCTCACGTGGTTGGGTCACCAAAGCTTACAATAGTAAAAACATGGGTCCCTTAAGAAAAAGGTTGGGAACCACTGCCCTAAGACAGTGGTTCCCAACCTATGGGTCGGTACCCCCCTTATGGGTCGCCAAAGATCCACAGGGGGTCGCGGAGCCCTCTTGATTTTAAGGGGTTTCGTTTTCAATATATATAGCCCATGTTGAATAAAAGACAAAGCATTTAACTAATAAATGCATAGACGCAACAAATTGTAAGTGCTACATTAAACATTTATTCTATATTTGACCAAAGACGAATTGAGGAATAAAATAACTAAAATAAGTTTTCGCAGGGCATCTTGTGACTCCGTCTCGTGCACGCGCTCGCGTGGTTGGGTCACCAAAGCTTACAATAGTAAAAACATGGGTCCCTGAAGAAAAAGGTTGGGAACCACTGCCCTAAGTCATGTTGTCATATGAAGAGTACCCCCTTACTCGTGCTCTATGTCTATTCTGCTATCTCAAAGTGGCTACACTCCATGTATTTGTTATTATTAAAAATTTTCCACGTACCCCCTGAGGTGTGCTCACGTATCCCTAGAGGTACACGTTCCCCTGGTTGGGAAAAACTGCTCTAAGTCAGTCTTTCCCAACCAGGGGTACGTGTACCACTAGGGGTACGCGAGCACACCTCAGGGGGTACGCGGAAAAATGTAATAATGACAAATATATTGAGTGTAGTCACATTGGGATAGAGGAACAGAACATGAATGAGGATGAGGGGTACTCATCATATGACAAAATTGCTTAGGGGGTACACAGGACAAAAAAGGTTGGGAAACACTGCTCTAAGTGACGAATTAAGATCTGTGACAGTTGGGGCCCCTATGGAGGACAGATTTGGATCGGGGCCTTAGCAGCTGCCAAGGTTTGCCTGCTGGAAAGTCCGCCTCTGGCCATGGGTAGTTGCAATTGGTCGGACCTGAACCTTGATGAAAACCTCACAGGCAGGTCAGGTTAGTCATGATGAGTAAAATGTGTTCATGAACTGGGGTTACAACAACCACAAGTGAAAAAACACACACACGCACGCACGCACGCACGCACGCACGCACGCACGCACGCACGCACGCATGCACGCACGCACGCACGCACGCGCACACACACACACGCACACACACACACACACACACACACACACACACACACACACACACACACACACACACACACACACACACACACACACACACACATTCGGTGACACGCATGTGTCAGCCACAGGTGTTTTCCACTCATCAAACCACTGACAATTCACCGCAACTTATGCTTATATTCTTTTGCTTCTGGTAAAGGCCTCTTCTGTGTCATGATAATTTGAACAGAATATATACCCTATATAGTGATTTATGTCAAATTGATACAGACTCTCTGTCTGTGTCTCTGGTCTCTGTGTCTCTCTATAGGCTATCTCTTTTCTTTCTATCTATCTATCTATCTATCTATCTATCTATCTATCTATCTATCTATCTATCTATCTATCTATCTATCTATCTATCTATCTATCTATCTATCTATCTATCTATCTATCTATCTATCTATCTATCTATCTATCTAGCTAGCTAGCTATCTAGCTAGCTATCTAGCTATCTAAAAATGAATGAATTAAAGTATCGAGAGAGAGAGAGAGAGAGAGAGAGAGAGAGAGAGAGAGAGAGAGAGAGAGAGAGAGAGAGAGACAGAGAGAGACAGAGAAAGACAGAGAGAGACAGAGAGAGACAGAGCGAAAGGAAGAGAGGAATCAGAGGAATGCTCGGAGGAGTCACCTCAGATGAACTCAGAATGCTCTTGACCACCACACAGCCCCAGCCAACCTCTCTCTCTCTCTCTCTCTCTCTCTCTCTCTCTCTCTCTCTCTCTCTCTCTCTCTATCTCTCTCTGTATCTTTCTCTCTTCACCCCATGACACCATTGGCCAGCTTCTTTCCCTTCCTCATTGTCAGTATCGCCTTCCCTTACTGTAGTGGTTCTCAACGGGTGCTCTACAGCGTCCCGGGGGGCGTTAGGGTGACCTTAGGGGGCGTTGAAGGGGAGACAGTTGAGAGGCGGGGGGCACCCAATTGCAAATGGGTGGGTCTATTTCACTTTGTAATACTATGGGGGGTGTTGGCAGGCTCATGATGAGGTCAAGGGGGTGTTGGCAGGCTTATGGTGAGGCCAAGGGGGCTTTCGTTCAAAAAAGGTCTGAGAACCACTTCAACAGCTTACAGCAATTGCAGCACCTCCTTCACCCCAACCCCCCTTCATAGCTTATCGTAATAACTCCTTTCTGCACTTCTCTTAGTTTCGTTTCTGTCCACAGTGCTTCTTGTCATCGTTCACTTTCTCTTTCTCCAAAAGCCCCCTGCTCTCTCTCTCTCTCTCTCTCTCTCTCTGATTCTCCATGTCAGTGATTTTTTTTTCCCACGGTTTATTTTAAGACTTTTCTTATTACATTCAGAAGATGCAATTGAAATACAATACAGTCTGGTTTAAAGAAGAAAAAATATATAAACAAAAATAGCATATGAAATATCTTTAACAACAGGACACCCAACCCCCCTCCCATCAACCCACCCACCCGTCTGAGCTTATAGGCTGTGCTAACAGAAGAAGTGAACCAGGACTCACAACAACAACAACAAAAAACCAACAAACAATGACAAAAAACAACAAAAACAAAAAACAACAAAAACACATACACACAAAGTATTCATCAACAGAAAAACTGTTCTGAGAGACATCTGATCGGAAAGGGCGGGGGTGGGGATGGGGGGGTGGTCTTAAGTCTACAATAAAAATGGAAGACATAAGGAGAGTTACATCATAGTGGATCTGACAGTGGCATGTCTAAGGATTCAACATGGGTAAGAAAGGGCTCCCAGACTTTATAGAATTTGGACACAGCTCCTTTCTTCAAGTGTCTAATATTTTCGTGTTTTGAAAAGAAGAGGACATCTTTTGTCCAAAGGGAGTGTGGCGGAGGATGTTTAGATTTCCATTAAATCAAAATCAAAATTAACCTCCTAGATATAGAAAACAGAAAAGCAACAAAGTGTAATTTGGATGAAGATATCTTGATAGTGTCAAACAAGACTGGTATGGGACATGGGTCTAATTCAATTTGCAGCACATCTGAGACAGAAGAGAATATAGAACACCAGAATGTATGTAAAGAGGTGCATGTCCAAAACATGTGTACCAGAGTGCTGCGGTGTTGGCAGCATCTATCATGAAGTGGATCAGTGTTAGGATAAATGCGGGACAGCCTAGCGTTTCTCCAATATACACGGTGCAAGAGTTTGCATTGTATCACCCCGTGCCTAGCACACACTGAAGACGAGTGGACTCGGCCAAGGATCCAATCCCAGACCATTGTCAAATCCATTCCCAAGTCTTGAGACCAGAGTTCGAGTAGGGTTTCATCAGAAGAGGAACAAAGAGATAGTATAGTTGTATATAGTATGGATATCAGCCCTTTGGGAAAGAGAGGTATCCTAAAAATCTTGTCGACAGAGATATCGGGAGGCAAAGAAATCATTTTTAAAAATCTTAACAATATATGTCTGTGTGTGTGTGTGTGTGTGTGTGTGTGTGTGTGTGTGTGTGTGTGTGTGTGTGTGTGTGTGTGTGTGTGTGTGTGTGTGTGTGTGTGTGTGTGTGTGTGTGTGTGTGTG